>NC_057810.1:413453827-413637229 GCF_018294505.1 Triticum aestivum
GGCGGCGGGGATCCGAGCCCGAGCGGGCCAGATCTGGGCCTGCGGGCCCGGCGGCTACGGGGAGCCGGCGAGGCGACGTGGCGCACTCCCGTTGGCCGGGAGCGGCCGCTGGGGTGAGGTGGCGCGACCTGATTGGTTCGGGTGATGTGGAGGCGGTGGTGGACATGTCCGGCGACGGGACGGACATGTCCGGCTGCGGGAGGAGGAAGATGGCTAGGGTTCCATCCGCGAAAATGGAAGGGGAGGGACGTTTATATAGGTAGAGGGAGCTAGGAGAGTCCAAATGAGGAGCGGTTTTCGGCCACGCGATTGTGACCGAACGACCGAGAGGATGGAGGAGGTTAGGATGGGTTATTGGGCCACTTTGGAGGGGTGTTGGGCTGCACACAAAAGAGGCCTTTGCGGCTATCCGGTTAACCGTTGGAGCATCAAACGACTTCCAAATGGAACAAAATTTGACAGGCGGTCTACCGGTGGTGTACCAAGGCCGCTTGACAAACCTCAGTCCATTCCGAGAATGTTTAACACCCGCTCACGAAAAGAGACAAGAAGGGGACGCCGGAGGACATAGGAGTGTCGGATTGCAAAACAGACAACGGGGAAAATGCTCGGATGCAAGAGACGAACACGTATGCAAAATGAGATGCACATGATGACATGGCAAGATGCAACACGCAAGCAAATGACATGGCAACGCCGACGAATAACTGGCAGACACCTAGCGCATCGAATCTGGGCGTTACAGGTGGTCAGGAGGCGCAGCCATAAGGTCAAACAAGCAAACAAGCACACAAAAGTAGGCAAGCGAAAAAGAGAGGAGGAGATTGGCAAAGAGAGGGCGAATAAAACGACAAGGGTGAAGTGCGGGAGAGGAAAACGAGAGGCAAATGGCAAATAATGTAAATGCAAGGGAGATGGGTTTGTGATGGGTACTTGGTATGTCTTGCCTTGAGCGAAGACCTCCCCGGCAACGGCGCCAGAAATCCTTCTTGCTATGTCTTGAGCCTGCGTTGGTTTTCCTCGAAGAGGAGAGGGTGATGCAGCAAAGTGTAGCGTAAGTATTTCCCTCAGTTTTGAGAACCAAGGTATCAATCCAGTAGGAGGCTCCTCAAAAGTCACACACACCTACACAAATAAACTGAGAACTCGCAACCAACGCAATAAAGGGGTTGTCAATCCCTTCATGGCCACTTGCGAAAGTAAGATCTAATAAAGATAGTATGATAAGATAAATATATTTTTGGTATTTTGTAATATAGATGCAAAAGGTAAAGATGCAAATAAAGGTAGATTGAAAGCAAATATGATAAGAGATAGACGCGGGGGGCATAGGTTTCACTAGAGGCTTCTCTCGAGATAACATAAGTATTACGGTGGGTGAACAAATTACTATCGAGCAATTGATAGAAAAGCGCATAGTTATGAGATTATCTAGGCATGATCATGTATATAGGCATCACGTCCATAACAAGTAGACCGACTCCTGCCTGCATCTACTACTATTACTCCACACATCGACTGACCCATGCCTGCATCTAGAGTATTAAGTTCATAAGAACAGAGTAATGCATTAAGCAAGATGACATGATGTAGAGGGATAAACACATGCAATATGATATAAACTCCATCTTGTTATCCTAGATGGCAACAATACAATACGTGTCTTGCAACCCTTTCTGTCACTGGGTAAGAACACCGCAAGATTGAACCCAAAGCTAAGCACTTCTCCCATGGCAAGAAAGACCAATCTAGTAGGCCAAACCAAACTGATAATTCGAAGAGACTTGCAAAGATAACTCAATCATACATAAAAGAATTCAGAGAAGATTCAAATATTATTCATAGATAAACTTGATCATAAACCCACAATTCATCGGATCTCGACAAACACACCACAAAAAGAGTTTACATCGAATAGATCTCCACAAGAGAGGGGGAGAACATTGTATTGAGATCCAAAAAGAGAGAAGAAGCCATCTAGCTAATAACTATGGACCCGTAGGTCTGTGGTAAACTACTCACAACTCATCGGAGGGGCAAGGATGTTGATGTAGAGACCCTCCTTGGTTGATTCCCCCTCCGGCAGAGTGCCGGCGAAGGCTCCAAGATGGGATCTCACGGATACAGAAGGTGACGGCGGTGGAAATTGTGTTTCGTGGCGCTCCTGGATGTTTTCGGGGTACGTAGGTATATATGGGAGGAAGAAGTACGTCGGTGGCCACCCGAGGGGCCCACGAGACAGGGGGCACGCCCTACAAGGGGGGGGCTATCTCGTGGGTCCCTCGGGAGCTTCTTGACTTGCACTCCAAGCTCTCCGGATCATGTTCGTTCCAAAAATCACGCTCCCGAAGGTTTCATTCCGTTTGGACTCCGTTTGATATTCCTTTTCTTTGAAATACTGAAATAGGCAAAAAAACAGCAATATGGGTTGGGCCTCCAGTTAGTAGGTTAGTCCCAAAAATGATATAAATGTGTAAAATAAAGCCCATAAACATCCAAAAGGGGTAATATAATAGCATGGAACAATAAAAAAATTATAGATACGTTGGAGACGTATCAGCTGGCAATGTAATACATAGGGTAATGAACGGAAACAATGCTATCACTACATGCATATATGGCTGGTGGAAAGCTCTATGGTTACACTTTTGCATAAAGCCAATTTTTTCCCTACAACAAAGGAATAAATTTTATTTAACTATCATGGTGGTTGTTAAACATTGAGAAGGTTCCTCCAACTCAATCCCAATTAAGCATCATCATTAAACCCAAACAATTTAATTTAGAGTGATGAGATCAACATGATAATCCAAGAACCAGATACTCAAGATGTCCATAACCGAGGACACAGCTAACCATGATTAGTTTGTACACTCTGCAGAGGTTTGCGCACTTTTCCCCACAAGACTCGAACACATCCATGATTGGAGATTCGAGACATAGTCTTTCTGAAGCATTAACTCTCTACTCTGGGTAGACAGTACCACCTACAACCCACTACATCTGCTAGTCTACCTCTTCAAGAGCTTCACGCAACTTACTCAACTATGCCAGAGCCCATATTGGCTTGTGGCTGCACACGGAAGTTTCTAGCATGAATAATCTTATGATCCATTTGAGCCTGGGTGGCGAACCGTAGGATGATCACACGGGTACTCCGGGATATCCTAGGAAAACACTGGATTCTCCAGGTGCCCTTACAACCACTGGGTACTCCAGGGTGCCTTCAACCAATCCACCCAGATGTGTATTTAAGTAGCCACCTTAAGTTAACCATTAATTAACAATACTCACATCTGTCATGGATACACTCACCCAAACCACGTCTATGAGCATAGCATAGCAATATAAGATTAACATAAAAGTAACTCCCAAAGGTTTAACATATAATCAGAGCGGTCCTGCCCTTCTTCGTGGCCGTCCGCTTGGGCTACTTCGAAGAGGACACCCCAGACCTCGTGGTGACTCCAGAAGGGCGAGGCACCTCCACCACCGGAGGATCATCATCATCATCATCATCAGGAAAGTCGCGAAGGAGCTCCCTCTGCCGCGGGGCGGAGGATTCCTCGACAACCTCGTCCTCGGTGGCCTCGGAGGATTGATCACCGGAGGACAGGTGCAGCACGGAGGCAGACGACGGGGAGGACCCGGCCGCACGAGCCCAAACTCGTCGAAGACCAGCATGGCGGCGGCAACCTCCTCCCCATCGACCCGATAGTACAACGGGAGCCAGTCCTCCGGAGGATTGCTCGGGTCCTTCCCAGTCAAGTAAAGCAACGCCTTGCTCAGCTCCTCCTCGGGAAGGGCATCCCAGCGCAGGCGAATCTTGTCATCGGCGCCCCCGAGCTTCCACAGGGGGCGGGAGCAATCTTGGAGCGGCGCTATGCACTGGGTCAAGAACTCCTTGATGAACATGGCATTCGTCAGCTTCTCGCTCTTCAGGTCCTCCTCCATATTCTTCACCAACGACTTCAGGGAAGGCTTAGTGATCTTCTCAGAGTACCACCCCTTCCTGGAGATAGGGAGCTCGGTCGGCAGCTCCAACAAGTCCTGGGAGCACTTGGCATACATCAGAACCCACCTCTTCAGGGCATCCTCCACCTTCTTCCCGGCGCGAGAGATCGCATTACCGCCCTGCGCTGCAATGAAGCCGATGCACCCAACCGGATGGTCGCCAGTCATGCGGAGGAAGAAGAAGTGGCGGAGCATGGCGACGAAGGGCATCACCCCCACGAACGCCTCACAGTAGAAGGCAAAAATGGACAGGAGGAGGATGGAGTTGGCATGAATGTGGAGCGCGTGGAGGCCATAATGGTGAAGAATGGCGTAGAAGAAGCGGGAGAATGTGGGTACCAGCCCCGAGTAGACGCTGTGCACGAAGAAAGGAAAGAAAGTGTTGTTCGCGGGCTCCGGCGCAGCGGTGGTGACCCAGAGCACCGTCCCCTTCCATTCGTTGTCCTCGCTCACCGTCAAGAGGAACACAGTCTGGAGCTTCTCCCCAGCCACGAAGGGCGCAAGAAGCGTCGGCTCGTACCAGGCGGAGCCAGCAGTCGAGGCTGAGGCCGTGGTCTTCTCAGTGGCCATTGAGCAAAGGATTGGAGGGGGAAATCGGCAGATTTGGTGAGATCTTCTGCTGCTAGGAAAGGGGATCTGGAGCAAGACGAAGAAGAGGCAATGGAAGCCTGGCGGCGGATAGCAGCCCTTTTGTCAGATGGAAACAGCTGCCGAGGTAGCATGGGGAAGCGGAGTCGCCCACGTCCCATCAATCGCCATGCTCATCAAGGCCGCAGGTAGTTAGGGCCGGCGGCGCTCCGCACTTCCCCTTTGGCTTCTCCTGGAAGCCAAGTCCGAGCGCGCCTTGGGCTCGAGGGCTACTGTTAGTGTTCTAGATATGGGGGTATCCAGCCCTGCTTGCCTGCGGCCCACCACGTGGCTCCATCGACAGCCTGGTACGGCCCAGCTTCAGCATCAACAACTCAAGACCCTTGCGAGGGGCCAAGCCTCGCGAGGCAGACGACGCCAAGACCCCCGAGGAGATCAGCCTCTTCAGGCTGGCTCCCGAGGGGCGGAGAGTTCCATGCAAGGTTTACCTCATGAAGCTCAGCTGACGTGAGCCATGACGATCAAGTCCAGGCGGGCTCCTGCGGGCGCAAAGCGCAGGTTTCTTCTTCGGTGCAAGGGAGGCAAGCCGCAGGCGCAGAGTCCCGAGGAATCAGCCAAAGGTTTCCATTCTGGTGCAACAAAACCAAGACCACCAGGACGGCAGGACGGAGGTCATCGACGAGTCCATCGTAGCATCACGACCAGAGGCTTTTCGCAGGTGAAGACTACTTTTGTTAGGATAAGCTGTACTACTTGTCCCCTTTCAAATCCAATCGTTGTGGGATCCCTTCCCACCAACATTTTGGAAGAGGACCAAGTCCACTATAAATAGGACTTAGCCACCACCATAGAGGGCAACTGAAGCCGAACTAGCTCACACCTCACTAGCTCCCTCGAGCTCAAGAACACCTCACCTCCTGAGGCTAGTTCATCCACTGTACTACTTCATCCTTAGCCCTCCGAGGCAATCCACCAAAACGCTGGAGTAGGGTATTACACCGCAAGGTGGCCCGAACCAGGATAAACTGATGTGTCTCTTTGTCTCTTCGAGCTCGTTATGCTAGGCTTAGGAGGCTCGCGAGTAGGCAGGCTGGGTAGGTTGATATCTCCGCATGCACCCCAGAGTTCGAACCTCTCAAGGGTTTGCGGAACCCGTAATCCGACATTCCCAACAATCCTTTGCACGAGTGAAGGAACCGCATCTTGAAGGATGAACAAGGTGGAGTGATTGTATTGATTGTCCACTTCTTCTCTTAGGGTGAGGTTGTTTGGATCATGCGGTAGAAGCCTTGCTCAATGATTCTCCAAAGGTTAGTTGAGCTGTGATTCAAATGAGACTTGACACAAAAAACCAAATTAGCAAAATCACCCCTAACAACCTTAGCAGGAGGACCATGGTTGTTTATCCGAGGTGTAGGTACCGGTCCTCCATAGATCAGGGGAGGGGGAACCGAGGCAAAGGTTCCCATCCCATTCTTGTCATGAGGGGAAGAGGTTTGAGTACCTTTAGCCACTTCCTTGCTGGAATTGGCCTTCGATTCCGATGCGGTGGGATTAACCACAAGTTAAAGGATCGGGAGTAGCTTTCAATCCCTCAAGCAATTCTTTAAACACATATTTGACCTCGGTCATCATTGAAGGAAATATGCCCTAGAGGCAATAATAAAGTTATTATTTATTTCCTCATATCATGATAAATGTTTATTATTCATGCTAGAATTGTATTAACCGGAAACATGATACATGTGTGAATACATAGACAAACTTAATGTCACTAGTATGCCTCTACTTGACTAGCTCATTAATCGAAGATGGTTATGTTTCCTAACCATAGACATGAGTTGTCATTTCATTAACGGGATCACATCATTAGGAGAATGATGTGATTGACATGACCCATTCCGTTAGCTTAGCACTTGATCGTTTAGTATGTTGCTATTGCTTTCTTCATGACTTATACATGTTCCTACAACTATGAGATTATGCAACTCCCGTTTACCGGAGGAACACTTTGTGTGCTACCAAACGTCACAACGTAACTGGGTGATTATAAAGGAGCTCTACAGGTGTCTCCAAAGGTACATGTTGAGTTGGCGTATTTTGAGATTAGGTTTTGTCACTCCGGTTGTCGGAGAGGTATCTCCGGGCCCTCTCGGTAATGCACATCACTATAAGCCTTGCAAGCAATGTAGCCAATGAGTTAGTTACGGAATGATGCATTACATAACGAGTAAAGAGACTTGTCGGTAACGAGATTGAACTAGGTATTGGGATACCGACGACCGAATCTCGGGCAAGTAAACATACCGATGACAAAGGGAACAACGTATGTTGTTATGCGGTTTGACCGATAAAAATCTTCGTAGAATATGTAGGAGCCAATATGAGCATACAGGTTTCGCTACTGGTTATTGACCGGAAACGAGTCTCGATCATGTCTACATAGTTCTCGAACCCGTAGGGTCCGCACGCTTAAGGTTTCGATGACAGTTATATTATGAGTTTATGAGTTTTGATGTACCGAAGATTGTTCGGAGTCCCTAATGTGATTAAGGACATGACGAGGAGTCTCGAAATGGTCGAGACATGAAGATTTATATATTGGAAGCCTATATTTGGATGTCGGAAGTGTTCCGAGTGAAATCGGGATTTTACTGGAGTACCGGGAGGTTACCGGAACCCCCCGGGAGCTTAATGGGCCTACATGGGCCTTAGTGGAAATAGAGGGCAGCAAGGGGAGTGTGGGGCGCCCCCCACCCCAAGGCCCAAACCGAATTGGTTTAGAGCAAAGGGGGTCGGCCCCCCTCTTTCCTTCTCCTCCTCTTCCTTTCCTTCCCCCTCTCCTAGTCCAACAAGGAAGGAGGGAGTCCTACTCCCGGTGGGAGTAGGACTCCCCATGGCGTGCCCCCTCCTATGCCGGCCGCCCCCTTCCCCCTTGGTCCTTTATATACAGGGGCAGGGGGCACCTCTAGAGACAACGATTGATCTCTTGATCTCTTACCCGTGTGCGGTGCCCCCTCCACCATAGTCCTCCTCGATAATATTGTAGCGGTGCTTAGGCGAAGCCCTGTGATGATAGAACATCATGATCGTCACCACGCCATCGTGCTGACAGAACTCTCCCTCGACACTCGGCTGGATCGGAGTACGAGGGACGTCATCGAGCTGAACGTGTGCTAGAACTCGGAGGTGCCATAATTTCGGTGCTTGATCGGTCGGGCCGTGAAGACGTACGACTACATCAACCGTGTTGTTCTAACGCTCCGCTTTCGGTCTATGAGGGTACATGGACACACTGTCCCCTCCCGTTGCTATGCATAACCATGATCTTGCATGTGCATAGGATTTTTTTGAAGTTACTACGTTCCCCAACAATCATAGACGTCTTAAGTGAAGCCATGGCTTCATTTAAGTCGTCTCGAGTGATCAAAGTCAACTCCACAGCCTCAGGCACTTTCTCCCCAGTGTCAAGCATACTCTTTGTGTGGTGAAACCCTTAAAAGAGATGAGGCTCTGATACCAATTGAAAGGATCGATATGATTGACTAGAGGGATGTGAATAGGCAAGTACCAATTTTTAGCTTTTCTTAACAAATTAGGGTTTGCAACAATTAGGTTGTCTAGAAATGCAACTAGGTGAGCAACCTATATGATGCAAGCAACAGAAGCAACAAGGCAAGCTAGAGATAAAACACAAGTAAATCTTGCACAAAGTAAAGGCAAGGAATAACCACAAGTGGAGCCGGTGGAGACGAGGAAGTGTTACCGAAGTCCCTTCCCTTTGAGAGGAAGTACGTCTCCGTTGGAGTGGTGTGGAGGCACAATGCTCCCCGAGAAGCCAATAGGGCCACTGTATCCTCCTCACACCGTCACGCAATGCGAGATGTTGTGATTCCACTAGTGGTGCCCTTAAAGGCGGCAACTGGACCTTTACAAACAAGGTTGGGGCTCTCTCCACAACCAAATTGGAGGCTCCCAATGATACCACCGAGCTTCACCACAATGGAATGTGGCTCCGAGGTGACCTCAATCGTCTAGAGTGCTCAAACACCCAAGAGTAACAAAATCCACACAAGAAAGTATGCGGCAATCAAATTTCCTTTGGTGGGAGTGTAGATGTGGGTCTCTTACTTCAATCTCGAGCAAATCAACAAGTTTGAGTGGCTAGGGAGAGAGATCGGGTAAGAAAGCTTGAAGGGCATTAATGGAGGAGAGAGAGAGAGAGGCAAGAGGTACTGTTTTGGGGTACCAGAGTGATTTCCACGATTAACGAACCCTGGGGTGCGTTTACGTGCCGGTCATCAAAACTCGCAGTTTTGGCCGATTCTGGCCCGTTTCATGGACTATCACTCATTGTTATGGGGTACCGGAGTGATTTCCACGATTAACGAACCCTGGGGTGTGTTTACGTGCCGGTAGGTGGAAGAAACCCCCTAAATATTAGGACCCCCATTTTCCAACCGTTATAGCAGTTTTTACACCGCAGCGGTACAACCGCTCATGACCCCGCTACAACTGGGATTCACGGGTATGCTGCATAAACCCGAACAAGCGGTAACCGGACTAGTCGCTCGCCTACCGCTCAACAACCTCCTTAAAACAGAAGGGAGTCACCCCTATTGGAGGCGGTCGAGCGATAGTTGCACCACTCGGGACACCGGTAGTATCGGTTAGCAGAGCATAACTAGGACAACCGGGCCACCACCGCCCAAGGACCGCCCCGTCATAGAATCAAGTCTGGTGGTTGGGCGGTACCTAGCCGGTACAACCTCCCATGAAGCATCCCCTGGGTTTTCCCAGTGCAGAGGCGGTACCACCGCCCGGGCGCAGTGGTACAATCGCTGGGCATGTACCTGGGAGGTGCAACCCTAGGGTATCACCCCTAGAACGGTGGTTGTGCCGGTATAACTGGGTAGGCGGTACAAGCGCCCAAGTGGCTGGTACAACCGCTTGGAGGTAAAATCACTGGTTTAGAAAGAAAGGGGACCTCTCTCTACTCGAACAGAAGGGAATGGTGGGTGAAGAGAAATGTGTGCATGCATTTATTCACCCAATACCTTTCGATGTGGATTCCCTCTAAATAGTACAGGTTTCCTACGACCAGAGAAATAAACACGCAGAAAACACCGTCTTCGATATTTTCCATCCAGAGGGAATGCCTAAACGTCTTGTACCCAATCATAGAGTACCTGAAGAACTTGGCACACGATGAGACCACAAAGAGAGTTGTCATCATCACCCAAAACACAGAGACGGGAAATGCCCTAACAGGTTTGATCTTGTGTTGCTCAATCCTAGTGACAGAATGGGACATGACACATATTTGTATTGTCGCCATTAAGGACAAAAGGATGGGGTTTATTCATATTGATTGGATTTACTTTGTCTACATCATGTCATCTTGCTTAAGGTGTTACTCTGTTCTTTATGAACTTCATACTCTAGATGCATGTTGGATAGCAGTCGATGTGTGGAGTAATAGTAGTAGATGCATGCAGGAGTCGATCTACTTGTCTCGGACATGATGCCTATATACATGATCATCGCCTTGGATATCGTCATGATTATTCGCTATTCTATCAATTGCCCAACAGTAATTTATTTACCCATCGTATGCTATGTTCAAGAGAGAAGCCTCTAGTGAAAAGTATGGCCCTCGAGTCTACTTTAATCGTATATCAAAATCCAAAAATACCTTGCTATAATTTATTTACCTTTTTTTTATTTTGTGTTTTTGTTTATCTATCTATCACTACGAGATTTGATCCTTGCAATTAACCGCCAAGGGATTGGCAACCCCTTGTTTGCATTGGGTGCAAATATTTGTTATTTTGTGTATAGCTACTGCTAACAAGGTGTTGCGTGGTTTTCCTACTGGATTGATAACCTTGGTTCTTAACTGAGGGAAATACTTATCTCTACTATACTACATCATCGTCTCCTCTTTGAGGAAATCCCAACACAGCTCACAAGTAGCAGGCATTACCATCTTACCAATGTCACAAGAGATTATAGGTGTACCTGGGTCTCCAAGTCTTGTCGACACTAAACTTCTAAAACAATTTCTAGATATCATAGCTATAGGTTCTTTGTTGGCATCCCCATTTTATTATTCAGGAAAACCTTGGTTTTTAGCATAAGTAGGAACTTTTATAGCATTAACGAGGTATTTGCATACAAAGTATTCGCGGAGCTTCCGAAAAAGATGTGTAAAATCTCATCACTGGTAGAGGTATATTTTTTCTTAAGGAAAAGCGAGTTGGTTTTTACCTTGGTCTTTTCTTTACCTCTCGAAATGGTTACAATCTTCTCTAGTGCTTTGCTTTTTTAAGGAAGTTTATTGTGTTTCCCATTTGCTTTATTTCTGAACTTCTTCTTGTTCTCGATTCATCTCCTCATTATCTCATGTATTTGTTGTTTCGGCACTGGAGTCAATTTATTCGATGTCTTGTATATCTATTATTGTCTTTATATCTATCTTGAGGGTGTCTTGTTGAGGAGAGTCTTCTTTGGTGTCATCTTGAGGGTTTCTGAGTTTTCTTCCTCTTGACTTTGTCTTGACTCTCTCTCCTCTTCTGAGCTCGTTCTTCTTCATATCCAACCATCCCTTTTGGGTCTTGTGCTCTCTTACCACCTATTGTGGTAATAAAGTTATAGGTAACAAAATTATCATATTTAAACCTATCAATAATAAGAGCTTGTGTTTTAGCTATTTATTCACACTGACGTTCAACCATGCGAGAATGTTTATCAAGATTCTTCACGAACTGAGCCATTGCATCTAACTCTTTGGCTAAACATGTTCTCATCTTTTTGTGATGACAGTAGCATCTACTAACATCCCCACCGAGTCCTTCTCGGTAGTGCTTGAAGCTTTGAGGAGTTTCATAGAGTTCATCTTCCCGCTGGTAGAAGCTACAAAGATCTATGCTTTCAGCTTGTAGTGTTTCTAAAGGTTTACCTTTATGTTAGTACTCATTACCTCTCTAAAGTGTTCCATATCTTCAATGTAATGCACTAATTTCTTCCAGTAATTAAGCTCTCGAGGTTCTCTAAAGTACCATGTTCTCCGGCAGTTACTATGGTCCGAATAAGACGTTGTCATCTTCTTCTATTGTCAAGGTTATGAATACGCCTACTGCGCTAATATCAGTAATAGATTTAGATTCATCGTTCAATCCATTATAAATATATGAAGTATAACATGATCATCAAATCCATGATTTGGGCAAAGATTGATAAGTTTAGTAAATCTCCCCACAACTTTAGATAAGCACTATCCGGGCTCTTGAGCGAAAGTTGCCATCTCTTGTCGGAGTTGAGCCATTTGGAGAAAGGAGATAATTTATGCATAAATCTGTACTTCCAACTGGTTATGCGGAAGCCCATCGAACCAATTCCTTGGATGTATCCTTCAATAACCACCTACAAAATTTCAGTGGGACAAATTTGAATAGCAATGATGTCGTACCGATAGGAGCCGAGGAGGGGGGCTGCCTTTCCTTATATGTTGGGGGACGAGGTTGGGCTACATTAGTCCGAATCAATTATGATCTAATTAATATAAGGCGGTTGCGCCTAATATGCGCAAACTCCTTATCTTGTACTCCACACCGATGATGCGTTCTGGGATAGTCGTGGGCCACCATGTGGCCTCTCGGCCGACTCTTCCCTCAGTTGCTATGCCCCGTGGACGTGGCATTGTCATTGTTGGTTGTTTGTTAGATTTTATGGATTTTGCGAAACAAGGTTATCTTTTTATCACCATGACATGTGCTCATCCTTTGAAAGTGGTGTTCTATGCTTGTTCGTTGACCTCGTATTGGACATGTTTGCACAAGAAAGTGGACTGTGACACATTGAAGCGGTTGTCATAGAAGGTCGTAGAGCTAGCTCCTGTGTAGTTGGGTGCGGTGCTTGCGACAATGTTGATGGAGCTTGGTTGCTACTTCTATTTTGCTTTTTCCTATTATCGTTTCATACGGCCTATAATAATGGTAGTTGCTAGCAGGTTTTTGTCGCATAGCACGTGTTTCGAGTGCAAGCACTCTAGAGTAAGTACAATAGAGCTGAGTCAGCTGGTTATAAGAAATAAACTAGTATATTCTTACTTAATTGGAGGAAAGAAAAGAGAAGAGAGAAGGTAAGCGGGCTCTTGGTGAAGAGCCAGCTCTAGCACGTGCTCCTAGGCACTCTGTGATAGTGAAAGGTGGATCATATAATAAAAAAGTAGTACACTCTTCTAATCAACTATTGTACATATTGACTATAAAATGGACTATAGATGACATGGCAATGGCTTATAGCCAGCAATTGGCTATACTATTAACCATGCTCTTAGAGCAACTCCAACGGGGCGACCCAAACGGATGGCGCATTTGTTCGCTTTATGTCCGTTTGGGCCGGCCGGCCGGCCGGCGTCCGCCCTGTTTTGCATTTGGATCGGCAGTGCACCCAACGCGCCGACCAATTTTCATGTCCGCACTCAAGTTTTAAAAAAGGCCGACGGCTATAGATCATGTCGGCACCATGCCAGCGCCGACATACAAGGCTGTGCTGCCTAGGGTTTAACCCTAACATATAGAGCGCCTCCCTCGTTGTCGCCACCACGCGGGCGTTGGTGACCTCCTGCTGCGCGGCGACGGCGACGGCGGCAGCTGCGACGGCTTCACCCTTTGCGTCCGCGACGTGCCTCCGACTTTTCCTCTTGGCCGACTCCGCCGCCCACTGTTCGGGCGTCATCGCCTTCTTTGGCTTGGTCGCGGCGGTCTTGCGCGGGGCACGAGGCTTGCCTTTGCCGAAGAGGGCGGTCTTCATGCCGGACGAGGCGAGGGAGGCGAGGCCAGCGGCGGCGATGAGGTCGAGGTCGTCTTCCATGGCGGGTGTGGGGCGGGAGCGCGTGCGGGCAGGAGTGTTTTGGGGAAAATGGGGGGGTGGGATGATGCTTGCTGCCACCGACAGGCGGGCTCGGGGAAAGGAGTAGGCGCTCGCGCGTCCGTCGCGTGTCTGCGCCGACGCAAATTCGGCTCAAAAATGAGCCGGGAATGGGTCGCCCGCGAACGAAAAGCAAACGCGCGTCCGTTTGGGTCGGCACTTTGGGCCGCCTGCGAACGAAATGGGTCGCTCGTTGAAGTTGCTCTTAGAGCATGTTTCCTGCTAGTGTTTCGAACTTGTTTCTCTTTCACGAACAGACATACTATTTCCATTCCTCAGTACTCCCTCCAATCCATACTATTTTCATTCCTCAATACTCCCTCCATTTCATAATATAGTGCGCTCACATTTTCCGAAATTTAAGTTTGATCATAAATTTAGTCAACAAGACCGACTGTGGTGGGAGCAAAAATTGTACCACTGATTATTATCAAAAATACGAATTTAGTGGTACATTGTTTGCTCCCGCCGCAATCGGTCTTGTTGGTTAAATTTC
The DNA here is from genome assembly GCF_018294505.1 of Triticum aestivum. Classification (NCBI taxonomy): domain Eukaryota; kingdom Viridiplantae; phylum Streptophyta; class Magnoliopsida; order Poales; family Poaceae; genus Triticum; species Triticum aestivum. Next base: position 413,467,860 of record NC_057810.1, read on the forward strand.
TGGTCAAACTTAGTTCTTGAAAAATGCAGGGCGCAATATATTGTGGAATGGAGGAAGTAGAAAGAAGGAAGGCCCTGTGAAAAATATTTCAGTTATACGTGGTAAAAAACCTGTATAACATCATGTGGTAAAAAAACTCCATAAACACACGAAAGAGAGGGAGTGCCACTATTAATGTTAGGACCCCGATAAAATCTAAATGTTCGGATTAAGCATTTCATCCCGAACGTTTTTACATGACAACTTTAATTGACGCGAGGTGGCAATTTTAGTTGTTAAGACATGGCAACTTTGTTCCAGTTCATTTTTTTCCCAGAAAATTCCAATGTTTACCAACCTCACGTGACCTAAAGTTGCCATAAAAAAGTTCAGGTTACCATGCTTAAAATCCGAACGTTCGGGATTTATCATTGCCGTAATGTTAAATTCTTCTTTCTACAAGGAATTTTGAACGCAAAATTCTTATTATCCAAAGTTTCAAACCATATAGTACACCAGTTGATAGCTTGCTAGCACTGTTACACCCAGAAATAGAATACAAAATCACAAGGCGCCAGGCATGTCAAACTCTATCGCAATCACTCCATCCTTGTACTCACACAACCACATCCACAGCTGCCTCACTGCCTCAGTCAGCTCACCTTCTCACCATGCTTAATTAGTTGTAGTTGATCTTCACGCAGAAGCTAATCCCCACCGAGACGGGACGGGAGAGACGTGATATGATATAATAATAAAGAATTAAAAAAAGGTATCGTCAGTTTATTGGATCCTGATCCGCTTCAGGTGGGGCCAGCTCTCCGGCCATCTTATCCGTTAGGTACGGTCACGGGACACGTACGCTCCCCGTCGCGTGTGGGCCCCCGCCGACGAGCTGTCACATAACGGCGGTACTTAACTCCGTTCTTTAAACAGCTCTATTTTCTTTTCTTCTTGCCTTTGCACACGTACGTTACGTGCTACGTGCGTCCGGTTGCTTGGTGTTGCGTGTTGGTGGTAGTACATCAGTACGCGAAGCTGACGCCGCCGCCGGAGGCAGTGGCACGGCGGCCGGACCGCACGGCGGCGGTGGAGGCGCCCTTTGCGCAGAAGCTGCTGCCGGCGTCCTCGTCGATGAAGATCTGCCTGCACCGGCACTCCACGCTGCAGAACGCCTTGTCACCTCTGCAATACCACGGATCTACATCAGATATGAATGAATGAACAAACTAGCAAGATCGGGTGTGCATTGATTATAGCTTCTTGATGCAGCTGCACGCGCAACCTAGCTAACCTGTACATGTAGATGTCATTGTTCTCGGCTAGATCCTTGTGGCACAGCAAGCAGCGCTGCAAGAAGGAACTCGTGCTTGCGGTGGGCCTCGCTGCCGGCGACCAAGGGGGTGAGGAGGTCTTGGGGCTATGGAGGGTGGCCTTGCTGATGATCTTGGCCTTGATGGAGTTGCTCTCGTGGGTCTCTAGCAGAACGCTCAGGCCAGCCATGAAGGGGATGCCTATCTTCTCGCTAGCTAATCAAACTCTCTCCTAGCTCCTCTCTAGCTCGAGTGCGAGATCTTTTCTTTCAGGGAAGGGGGTTGGTGCTTATAAAGAGTGAGGAGTGTGTGTGCTGCGGTATGGAACATGTAGAGGAAGCGTTTGATTTTTGGGGGAAATCTATACGGGGACCTTGCCTGACGTGTCTTCCCGTGCGATCTTTCAACGGCCTCCTTCTCCAACGCGGACTAAAATGTACGCAAATCCTTCGGACCGATATGTCCAAACGCTGCAAGTGCGATACCACATCGGTCTATCGACGCGTTTGGTTTTTCCGAAATTCTGCAAGCAAGATACAAATTAGGGGAGCTTTCATGGCTTGGGACCGCCGACACGTACACGCCTGATCGCCAGGTCCCACCCCAAAACCCTCTCCGCGTGAAGCGATCGCCATGCATTCATGCCGGTCAGCTTGTTCCAGAACGGGTGTGACTCCCACACGACATTGATGCCAGTCAGTGCAACAAGACCGGACGGGCGGGTGACACCACTTTAATGTCGACGTGGCAACCGAGAAGTCTACTTTGGCTGGTGCGCCACATTGAAGCCAGCTTCCCGTCCGTTTGTCTGGTCATGCCTATTTAAGCACGGTTCCAATGCCGTCTACACTACACCGCCTTCCCTCCCCGCTTACATTATGGCTACTCCTCTCGGTCTTCGCTCACAGATGTTGACGATGCCAAAGTCATAGTTCTTCGCGCCAGCAGGTGGCGGCTCCGGACCTTGGTGTCACAGTCGTCGCTCTCCGGGCCATCGACCTCCACGACTAAAGGGTCGGCTCCTCTGAGAAGGAGGGGGTTCGTCATCTCGTCCGGCGACAAGGAGGAGCAGCAGACGTGCCTCCGTAGATGGAGCTCGTGATCAAGCGATCGCTCTAGTACCACAATCCGGCGTCGCCTTCACCACCGCGAGCCCGCGTCAAGGAGGAGTCGGCGTCGCCACCTCGCCACCGCGTCAAGATAGAGTCAGCGTCGCTGTCGCGTCAAGCGGACTCGGTGCCCCTCGCTCAACCGTGGCTTCCAAATCGGATGTTGCGTGAAGGATGAGCCGGCGTCGCCACCGCGCCAGGTCTGGCACATCAATTCTGTCAAGGAGGAGGTGCCCCACGTAACCTAGAAGGTGTCTGGGTGCCTCCTCCACTGCCTCAGTGGCGTGCCAACGGCGACTCCTCGTTGTAGAGCATCCTTTCGGCGGAGGAGAAGATTACCAGAGAGGCAGCATGGAGAGAACGGCACAATGTGGTGTGCCGGGCCTCGTTCACAAAGTCTGACGCGACATCGGCCCTGGTCCTTGCAGACCTCAGCCTACTTCATGTATGACTATACGGCCATGTCATTTGGATGGACCAATGCCCCCAACCTACTTCATGTATCTAATGAACAAGGTTTTCATGGATTCTCTAGATAAATTTGTTATGATCTTCATCAGTGATATACTTATCTACTCCAAGACAGAAGAAGAGCCTGAGCATCATCTGATGATGGTTTTGGGAAAACTTCGAGCGCATCACCTTTAAACCAAGTTCAACAAGTATGAATTTTGTCTAAAGGAAGTTGCATTTTTGGGACATGCCCTAACTGTTAGCAGCCGATCCCAAGAAGATAGAAGTCATAACCAGATGGGAATCACCAACCAACGTCACTGAAGTCAGAAGCTTCTCGGACTCATTAGATATTATCGCAAGTTCATCGAAGGATTCTCTAGCATCGCAAAGCCGATGATCCAACTTCTGTAGAAGGATGAAAAGTTTGAATGCACATCCAAGAGTGAAGAAAAGTTTCCCAGAGTTGAAGAGAGGTTAATCACCGCCCCAGTGTTAGCCACCCCAGATATTCACAAGGACTTCATAGTCTATCGTGATGCATCTAAGCAAGGTCTAGGTTCAGTAGTTGCAGGAAGGAAGAGCCATGACATCCTTGGCAAGGTAAATGTGATCTCATATGCAGAACTGCCCTACTCATGATATGGAACTAGCAGCCATAGTGCATGCTCTTAAGACATGGTGACACTTCCTTATTGGTCATCGTTGTGAAATCTACACGGGCCATAAGAGCCTAAAGTACATCTTCACTTAGAACAAAATAAACATGAGGCAGAGCTGATGGCTTAAGTTAATCAAGGATTATGATCTTGGCTTTAATTTCCACCCCGAAAAGTCAAATGCCATAGCAGACGCCCTCAGTTGAAAGACATGTAGCATGAATGCCTTAATCAAAGCAGCACAACCAACCCTGTATGCAGAGCTTAAAGAGGTCGGCTTAGAGATAGTCAGTACTGGCTACGAGGTCAGACCCACCCAGGTGGATCAAACCAAGGAAGTCAACTGGCGGATCTTTACATATCTCGGATAGTAAGTTTGCGTGGTCGGTTATATCGGATAGAGGAACCCAATTCACCTCTAGATTTTGCACAAGAAGGTTTGGGAAGGAGGTTATCCTTCAACACCGCCTTTCACCCATAGACCAGTGGACAAATAGAGTGAGTAAATTGGATACTTGAGGATATGCTAAGAGCTTGTGTCTTAGCTTATGGAGCCAAATGGGAAGATTGCCTTGGTAGAGTTTTCCTAAAATAACACTTACCAGTACAGTATCCAGATGGCACCATTTGAAACTTTATATGGATGAAAGTGTTGGACCCTTCTCAACTGGTCGGAGCACGAAGAAAGCGCCATTTTCGGACGTGACATTAAGCAGAAGAACAAGTGCAGCTGATTCGGGAACGTCTAATGACCTCCCAATCAAGACAAAAGACCTACACCGATTCTTATCGTTGCCTCATAATCTTCCAGACCAGAGATCATGCCTACCTAAAGGTCACCCCGCTCAAGGGAAATCAACACTTCCATGTCAAAGGAAAGCTTCCCCGGCGATATATCGGACCCTTAAAGATCACCGGAAGGCGGGGAGAAGTTGTGATGCGGAGCATCCTACAGACATCACCATGTCAAGAGTTCATTTGGCAAGTGACACGTGCGACATCTACTTCTCATACATAAAGGTGAATCTTCTCCTTTACACTTGTTCACCTGACCCCTTCGAGGATGGCATACTACTTGACACTCCACTCATGTGCATGCATAGGTATTGTCGGAGCTTCACGGACGACGAGGAGGAGTGCAAGCGCCAAGAAACACCTACACCATCCGCGAGGGAAGCATGGAAGAGAAGACGGAAGAAAACGGAGCTGCTACATGCTACAGCCACCGGACGTCTGGTCACCACCAGACATCCGGTACCTGACGCGGCCCAGCCGGCCAGAAGAACTCCAGTCGACGAGTGCTACAGCGGCCGGACGACCGACGAACGCTGGACATCCGACAAGTCCCAGCGCCCGGATGACAGACGCCCTCCCGGACGTCTGGTGCCACATTCATAGAATGATATTTACGGAAGTCCGAAGACTTCCGGACGTTCGGACTGTCCCGAGCCTCCGGACGTCCGACACCGACCGGACGTCCGACGCATGTGTGCGCAGCCACGGGCCTTTGGCCTTGTATCCCTCTCCCACTTACCCCTTCGTCGCTTAGACTATAAATAGACCTCCTCCACCTCCTTTCTAGGGTTAGCAAATATGATAGCTCATTCTTAGGTGAGCTTTGCTCCTACCTCTACTCTTGAGAGAGAGAGACTACCACTCCCATGGAGTTCAAGACCTCCATGTGAGAAGATCCTGCAGGATATCATCAAGACCCCCTCGTGGGAAGATCCGTCTAGGATACCATCAAGACCTCCTCTGGAAGATGAACTCTACCTTGTATCTTTTCTTTTGTTGGTCATGTACCATGTGGATCTTGTGTGTTTGATTGTCTAGTGGATGTGTGATTGGACTTATTCTTGAGTGTTTCCCCTTGTGATTTCTCCCCATTCTTCCCTGTGTTCTTCGAGGGATCCCACTCCAAACGTGAAAGATCGGCCTACACCGGGTTAGCCCCGTATCATATGGTATCATGAGCCACGTAAATCACGTATTTGGAGTCCCTCCCATCATGTTCTAGCCTTCCTTTGCTTGATTTCGTCCTAAATTTCGAAAATCCCCACCAAAAATAGCCCCAATTGTTTTTGTGATTTGTTGGTTTGATGATGTTTTGTTGATTTTGATCCATGGATTTGCTTGGTTTCGAGTGGATCTAGCATTTCCCCAAGTTTTCCCATCTTTCATCCACGAAATCTCATCAATTTTGACCCCAAAATCCCCATTTCCCGCCCAAAATCGCGCCCCGGATCTCAAATCCCGCGTTGACCCCGATACACCGGACGACCGACGCTTTTACGGACGTTCGGAACCCCTGCAACGACCGGAAGTCCGCAACTTTCCGTACGACCGGTGCCACCCAACAGAACCAAATTTACGGATTTCTGAGCCCGACTGGACATCCGACGACCGGACATCCGTCCTTTTACGGACGTCTGTAACCTGTAGTTTCAGACTTCGGCTAATTTCTGTTTTGTCCATAACTAATTCATCCGAACTCCGATTTTGATGTTCTTTAGCTCGTTTTGAAGCTATTGACATCCCCCATCCCACAAAAATACTACAAATACCATTTGACTCCATCAAATTTTCGAAAATTTGGCAAGTTTGCCTAGGCCCTCCACCACATCATCCGCATAGCCACCACCGTCTTCTGCAACCTAACCAATTTTGTTCCCCATAGCATTCATGGTTGCTTGAGTAGCAATTCAAGTCTCCTAAGGTGTTTCGGCTACTTAGGGACGGTTGCTTCTTCATCAACCAGCACCACCATTTCCGCATAACCTTGCCCACAATACACTTCCACCACCCCAACTTAACCCACTTTTGTTTGAACTTGTTTGAGTTGTGGCTTGTGTCTCCTAAGGTGTTTCGGCTACTTAAGGACGACAACTTCAACTCCAACACGTATATAGCCCATCATTCCACTTCCGGATTGCCAAGTGCAAACCACCACCGCTTTTCCGCTACTACCATTTGACGTTTGCCTTTGAGATTTTGAGTTGTGGTTTTTCCGTTTCCTAGGGTGTTTCGACTAACTAGGAACGGGTCTACATCGACAACACCGCCTCTCATCATTGCCAAGGACGGTAACCTCGACGACACCATTGTACATTCCCCTTGCAATTGCATTGATAACTTCTAGCCCATTTTCCGTCACTTGCCTATTGAGACTAGCTGAGGGAGTCCTGAATTAGGGGGTGTCCGGATAGCCGGACTACCATCATCAGCCGAACTATCATCGGCCGGACTATCATCATCGACCGGACTCCAAGACTATGAAGATATAAGATTGAAGACTTCGTCCCGTGTCCGGATGGGACTTTCCTTGGCGTGGAAGGCAAGCTTGGCGATACGGATATGTAGATCTCCTACCATTGTAACTGACTCTATGTAACCCTAGCCCTCTCCGGTGTCTATATAAACCGGATGGCTCTAGTCCGTAGGACCCAACAACAACCATTACAATCATACCATAGGCTAGCTTCTAGGGTTTAGCCTCCTTGATCTCATGGTAGATCCACTCTTGTAAACATCCACAATATCAATATCAATCAAGCAGGACGTAGGGTTTTACCTCCATCAAGAGGGCTCGAACCTGGGTAAAACATCATGTCCCTTGTCTCCTGTTACCATCCGCCTAGACGCACAGTTCGGGACCCCCTACCCGAGATCCGCCGGTTTTGACACCGACATTGGTGCTTTCATTGAGAGTTCCTCTGTGTCGTCACCGATAGGCTTGATAGCCTCTTCAATCGACAACGACGCAATCCTGGGTGAGACTTTTCTCCCCGGACAGATCGTCGTATTCGGCGGCTTCGCACTGCGGGCCAACTCACTTGGCCATCTGGAGCAGATCAAAAGCTACGCCCCTGGCCGTCAGGTCAAGTTTGGAAGCCTAAACTTGACGGCCGATATCCGCGGGGACTTGATCTTCCATGGATCTGAGCCACAACCGAGCGTGCCGCGCTGTCACGATGGGCACGACCTAACTCTTCCGCCGGACAGCACCTTGGAGGCCGCACATGAATCCGCTCCGACCCATAGTCCGGAGCCGATCGCTCAGATCGAGGACAGATGGCTGGACACCGCCTCGGGAGCTGCAACTTCCATGGCGATGGAGCCGAACACTTACCTTGTCCCGCATAGAGCTCATGACTCCGAGGTGCCGGACTCTCTGCCGGACTCCGAACCTCCTGCGCCCCTGCCAGTCGAATCCGATTGGGCGCCGATCCTGGAATTCACCGTTGCGGACATCTTTCAGCACTCACCCTTCGGCGATATCTTAAATTCGCTGAAGCATCTCTCGCTATCCGGAGAGCCCTGGCCGAACTACGGCCAGGATGGTTGGGACGCGGACGACGAAGAAATTCAGACCCCACCCACCACCCACTTCGTAGCCACCGTCGATGATCTAACCGACGTGCTAAACTACGACTCCGAAGACATCAACGGTATGGACGACGATGTCGGAGACGATCAAGGACCAGCACCTACAGAGCACTGGAAGGCCACCTCGTCACATGACATACATATGGTGGACACCTCAAAGGGAAGCGATAACGAGGAACAACGGGACGCGGCAGAGGATAATCCCGCCGATAAACAAACAAAACGGCGACGTAAACGCCGCCCTAAGTCCCGCCTTGATCAAAGCAGCATTCCTAACGACCCAGCGATAGAGCAGGGAAAACCACCGGACGACGAACATACAACCAAGCAACCATCCGAACAGGACGAACCGGATAATCAACCCCTTCACGGAGCAATCAATAGTCCGGACACAATACCGGAGCATAAGAACCTTCACAAAAGACTCGTAGCCACTGCAAGAAGTTTGAAGAAGGAAAAACGGAAGCTCAAAACAGCGGAAGACATACTCAGAATGAAGTGGAGCAAAGTACTCAAGACCGCAGACAAATATGGCAATGGCCATCAAACAAAGAGCTACCCGAAGCGCAAGCTGCTGCCAGAATTTGACGAGGAAGCCATAGAGCCCTCACAGTCAAAAAATAAAGAGGCCGCCTGGCCGGATAGACGGCCAGATGACAGGCCAAAAGCGACAAGCGGCGCCGCACACAAGCCGACTTATGATCCTGGGAAAACGGACGGCCCAACTAGGTCCATCTACGGGCCAAAAAAGAGGGCCCCAGGAAGTAACACAACACGACAAGTGTTTGAAGACAGCGGCACACCCAAATACAGGGGCGCCGCACACCCGCTATGTTTTACCGATGAGGTGCTGGATCATGAATTTCCAGTAGGGTTCAAACCCATAAACATAGAGGCATACGACGGCACAACAGACCTCGAAGTCTGGATAGAAGATTACATACTACACATACACATGGCTAGGGGAGATGATCTCCACGCCATAAAATACCCACCCCTCAAGCTCAAAGGGCCAGCTCGGCATTGGCTCAAAAGCCTCCCAGAAAACACTGTTGGAAGTTGGGAAGAGCTTGAGGACGCGTTTAGAGCAAATTTTCAAGGGACTTATGTCCGCCCTCCGGATGCAGACGATCTGAGTCATATAACCCAACAACCCGGAGAGTCAGCGTGCAAATTCTGGAACAGGTTCCTTACCAAAAAGAACCAAATAGTCGACTGTCCGGACGCGGAAGCCTTAGCAGCTTTTAAACACAAGGTCCGAGACGAATGGCTCGCCAGACACCTCGGCCAAGAGAAGCCAAGAACAATGGCCGCGCTAACAAGCCTCATGACGCGCTTTTGCGCAGGAGAAGACAGCTGGCTAGCAAGATGCAGCACCAACGACCCGAGTACATCCGAGATCAGAGATGGAAATGGAAAATCACGACGCAGGAAAGATCAGCGCCGGAATAAAGAAAAAAGCCCAAAGGGCACGGCGGTCAACGCCGAATTCAAAAGCTCGCGGCCAAACAATAAAACAATGCTTGTTAAGGACAACAGCGACGAGCTATCAAATTTAAACAAAATTTTAGATCGGATATGTCAAATCCACAGTACCTCCGGAAGGCCTGCAAACCATACCAACCGAAACTGTTGGGTTTTTAAACAGTCCGGCAGACTCAACGCCGGACACAAGGGGCTCGATGCGCCAAGCGAGGACGATGACGAACCCCACCAGCAGAGCACCGGAAGTCAAAAGACTTTCCCACAAGAAGTCAAAACAGTAAACTTGCTTCATGTGATAGTACGGAAAACCAACACGGCACTCGCTAAGACAAGTGTCGCACGGTCCACCCCAGCGGAACACCGAGATTGGATGTCAAAACCAATCACTTTCGACCATCTGGATTAGTCCAGAAGTATCCGGAACGCAGGATAGACTGCCCTGATATTGGATCCCATAATAGACGGACTGCAATTCACGCAGGTTTTGATGGACGGCGGCAGTGACTTAAACCTGCTATATCCGGACACAATCCGCAAGTTGGGATAGACCCCACTACAATTCGGCATAGCCGCACTTCCTTCAAAGGAGTGGCGCCAGGCCCTTACGCCAGGTGCACAGGTTCATTATTACTAGAAGTTGTGTTCGGGTCACCTGACAACTTCCGACAAGAAAAGCTAACCTTTCATGTCGCCCCATTTAAAAGTAGCTATCAAGCATAACTGGGACGGGAAGCTTTCGTCCGCTTCAATGCAATACCACATTACGCGTCTCTTACGCTTAAAATGCCCGGTCCACGTGGCATCATTTCATTAAAAGGTCGCCTGAGACCCCGGACACGGCTGGACGAGTCCGGAATAAATAAGCTAGGGGCTACCTAGCCGCACACCCCTTCACAAGGGTTTGTATATATAAGCCATAATGAGCCAGCATAGGCCCAACTTTATTAATCTATATTTCAAATTTTTTATGCACTTTCTCGCACGATTTCTTTTTAAACTAAGTTCCTCTCTTTTTACAGATGAACAACGTGCACACCCGTCCAGGATACGGCACAACGGAGACACAGACGCAGACGTGCAGTAGGGACCCGTTGCAAGGACTCTTTTCAGACTAAGATCCTACATAAACCTTTCTTACTGTCTCTTGTTGCTATAATCCCCTGGTTTCTCATTATAACCAGAGTGGAGACTGGCGTTTTGGCATCGGCCGCGCCAGAAGAACCTGCCCGTACCTGGACACAAGGGGCTTAGGGCATTGTTTTGCCCGCTATTGTAAAGACCAAACACCTTCGGGAGTGTTCGGCGTCTCGAGTTAGGCCTTATATGCATCAGCTCCGAATCATGTCTTTGGTCAATTGTTGGGTTTTCCCGGCTCCTGTGTTTTGCTGCCTTACGTTCCGTATCATCGGCTAACGCGGCACCAGGAGAACTACTGCGATTGTGCCCCAGTTCGGCTGGGCGAGCACCTCAGTAGAGAAAGCCGAAAACTGACTGTCATGATGCAGCGAGAGACTGGTCAACCACTCGATCGACCATGGGAATGTTTAGAATTCCTCCGCTTTGACGAAGGGCCGTTTCCCGGTCAGGCACATACGCGCCCCAAATTCGGAGAGCGCGGTGCCCCCAGGGGCTATGTCGTAGCCCCACCCTCGAACTCCATGGCTAAGTGAAAGTGATAAAGCATTATAGTCCGGTTGCCTCGTTCGCTACCCTACCACCTCCTTTACAGGACCAAGACGTCGGATTAAGTGTGAAAACGCGCTATTTTTTGCAAACACCCCCACACCTTGTGCGTGGGGGCTGAAGCCGACGACTGCCATCTTTCAGGTTATACACACGTATACATGAACGGCCGCATAGGAGATATTCTATTACTTGAACGCACAAGTATAAAAGGCCCTTACATCATAAATATTGTTTTACATCATAAAAACATTCATTCGAATGTAACATTTTTTGAGCACTGCGACTCTATTACACGAGCACCACGCAACACTTCGCCAAAATAGTGCTTGGCGGGTAACCGGTTATCGTCCGAACCCGGGTTCGCAACAGCGGTGGCATCCATCTCTGTCCAATGTGTCTTCACACGGGCGAGTGCCATCCGCGCACCCTCTATGCAGGCCGACCGCTTCATCGACTTGATATGCGGCACCGCCCCAAGAAATTGCTGCAATAAGCCAAAGTAACTCTTCGGCTCGGGCCTATCCGGCCAGACATGGGTCACTATATCCGTCATAGCAAGCCCGGATAACCTATTTAGCTCAGCCCACTCGGCCAAACGGTCGGTCAGCGGAAGTGAACACTCCGGACTATGGAATTGAGACCAAAACAGCTCTTCCGTCTTGTGATCCTCCTGGCTTCAAAAATGCACAACGGCATCCGCCGCACTCGCTGCTAAGTCCATATAAGGGTCCTCTGGACCCCACAGTTGGCCCAGCTGAGCATACTTTGGATCCGTAAACCTTCGGCGCAGTAGAAAAGGCTTGCCAGCTACAATATCTCCGGCCTGCCGCAGCTCTTCCTTCATAGCCCGCATTGCAGAGCGGGCATCCTTGGCTTCGGCGGTGGCCTTCCACAGGTCTCCTTGCCCCGCTAGGCACTCCTTCCCAAGAGCCTCATTGCGGTCGGTAGCATCTTTTAACTTCACGGCCATTTCGGCCATCTCTTCCCTGCTCCGGTAGTGTGCGACCCTTTCAGCCGCTAACTCCTCGGCCGCCCTCGAGGCCGCCGCATTACTCCTTCTGGCCTGCTCCTTGGCTTGAGCAAGTTCGGCCCGAAGGCTCTCCACAGCAGCGGCACTATCTGCATTTCACACACATGTTGTAAGGAGCTGGCTTCGGCTCCCTTACCTGGTGACCGCACAGAAACACTTACCTTGCGACTCATCAAGTCGCCTGTTGACCAGCGTGATGTCCGCATCCGCAACAGCGAGTTGCCGCTTTAGTTCAGCAACTCCATTAGTCCGGCTGGCCCCTGGACGACCCGCCACCTGCATCGGCACGGCGGAATTTAAACCAGTGATTTTGATCCTCGGCACGCTGTCGATTTCAACAACCTACCGAGTCTCAGGGGCTACTATCTATATAGGGCGCATTCTATATGCAAAACTGTTAAAAGGTGTGTCATTTTTACATACCTCAAACCCCGCCAGCAAACTCCTGACGGCATTATGCAACCCGCCTTCGGCGGACGAAATCCTTTCGATCACCATGCTCATCAATGCATGGTGATCTTCTGAGATAGACGCCTTCTCAAGCAGATCCTTCAGCCGTACACCAGTTGGCGCCGAACTATCCGGCTTTGCCAAACCAGGGGGCTCCCTCTGTGACGACACTTCAGGCTCGTCCGCCCTATCCGACGGCGCCCCGGACGGAGGCGTCTCGCTCTCCATCATCTCCGGACGAAGGTCCCCCGAAGACGAGCTCATTTGCGAAGGACGAAGATCTGAACTACAAGGTAAAAACTTTAGTTATCCTCAGAAGCACAAATAGGGATGTCCCTTATGATAAAACTCCCTTCTTTCTACTTACGGCTCGTTGGAGGGCTGATTCTTTAAGGGAGATTGTGCGGCCGGGGCCTCCCCGGACGCAGGACCCTCTGGCGAAGATTTCTTCCCCCGCTTAGGGGCTTTTGCCCCCGGGTCCTCGGAGGCAGTCCTCTTCTCCCCTTGGAGGGAGGGATTCTCGATCCCCCCTCTTTCAAGAGCCTCCTTAGGCGAGGCAGTAGCTTTCCTGCTTTCCCCTTCGCCTTCCTCTGGAGGCGCAACCTCAAGCATCCGGACCAGCACGGAATCCGGCGCGGTCTCGGGGAGGGGGGCCGGACACCATATCAATTTTGCTTCCGCTATCCACTCCTGTTTAGAAGGAAGTTGGTCATAAGGCGAATCATCGAAAGGAAAACAAACGGTATGTCCGGACTTGGAACTACTTACTTGAGTATCCAGGCGATTGCAGCTTAGGCCAGCATCCTCGGTCAATTCCGGACGCGCCTCTTGCGATCCGAAGAATAATTTGTACATCTCCAGGGGTGTCATACCCATGAAGTGTTGAAGAATCCGTGGGCCCTCCGGATTGAACTCCCACAGCCGGAGAGGGCGGCGTTTGCAGGGCAGGAGACGCCTAATCAGCATAACCTGCATTACCACCACCATATCAACCTCCCTCGTTTGGAGATCTCGAATCCGGCCCTGCAGTAGGGGCACGTCCTTTGACGGCCCCCAGTTGAGCCCTTGGTTGACCCACGACATCAACCATCGTGGAGGTCTCGGGCGGAATAAGGGCGGCGACTTTTGTCCGCGGCCCCTCGGAACGGTAATATAGAACCACTCTTGCTGCCACGGGCCGAGCTCCTCTTGGAAGGAGCCAGCGGGCCACGGGGCATCGGCCCTCCTACTTATGGCCGCCCCGCCGCACTCTGCTTGACGCCCCCCGATCATCTTCGGAGCCACCTTGAAGGTCTTCAGCCACAGGCCGAAGTGAGGGGTGACACGGAGGAAGGCTTCGCAGACGACAATAAATGCAGAGATATGGAGGATGGACTCCGGAGCCAAATCGTGGAATTCCAACCCATAGTAAAACATGAGCCCTCTCACAAAAGGATCCATTGGGAAGCCTAAACCCCGACGGAGGTGGGATACAAAAACGACATACTCGCCGGGCTCAGGGGTGGGGATGGCCTGCCCTTCGGCAGGCAACCTGTGCGAAATCTCATAAGCTAGGTACTTGGCCTCCCGCAGCTTTAGCACGTCCTCCTCCGTGACGGAGGAGGGCATCCACCGGCCTTGGAGGTCGGAACCGGACATCGTTGAAAGTCCGAAGCACTCGAATCTGGAGCTCTAGGTGCTGGAACTTGGAGCGGGGAGAAGATTCAATGGAGGATTGAAGAAAAGAAACGAGCCTTGGTCCCGTTATAAAGAGGGAGAATACCAAGAGTCGTCTCCGTGACCGTTTGGGACTCACCTTCGATAGAGGGGGCGTGGCAACGGGCGCGGTTGGGTTACCCACATCCGTATTGATGAGAATCTCGGATTAAGGGGGAACACGATCTCTGCTTCGACAAGACGTGCCAAGGAAACCGCTTTGCTAAATGCGCTGAGGTGGTAGAGTAAAAAACGATTCAAGTAATGGCTTGGTAGTGGCGTGACGTCATGCCGCAAAAAAGTCAGTAGATTGAACTTGTGTATATATTATTCTCTCTACGGTGAAATGTGGAATTTATTTTGTAGAGCCGGACACTATCCTGGTGTTCACAATCTTCTATCATTCGGAGGAGGAACCCGCCTTGCAATGCCAAGCAATATACGCGCCAGACTTATCGTCATTGAAGCCTAGTTCAGGGGCTACTGAGGGAGTCCTGGATTAGGGGGTGTCCGGATAGCCGGACTACCATCATCAGCCGAACTATCATCGGCCGGACTATCATCATCGACCGGACTCCAAGACTATGAAGATACAAGATTGAAGACTTCGTCCCGTGTCCGGATGGGACTTTCCTTGGCGTGGAAGGCAAGCTTGGCGATACGGATATGTAGATCTCCTACCATTGTAACCGACTCTATGTAACCCTAGCCCTCTCCGGTGTCTATATAAACCGGATGGCTCTAGTCCGTAGGACCCAACAACAACCATTACAATCATACCATAGGCTAGCTTCTAGGGTTTAGCCTCCTTGATCTCGTGGTAGATCCACTCTTGTAAACATCCACAATATCAATATCAATCAAGCAGGACGTAGGGTTTTACCTCCATCAAGAGGGCCCGAACCTGGGTAAAACATCATGTCCCTTGTCTCCTGTTACCATCCGCCTAGACGCACAGTTCGGGACCCCCTACCCGAGATCCGCCGGTTTTGACACCGACATTGGTGCTTTCATTGAGAGTTCCTCTGTGTCGTCACCGATAGGCTTGATAGCCTCTTCAATCGACAACGACGCAATCCTGGGTGAGACTTTTCTCCCCGGACAGATCGTCGTATTCGGCGGCTTCGCACTGCGGGCCAACTCACTTGGCCATCTGGAGCAGATCAAAAGCTACGCCCCTGGCCGTCAGGTCAGGTTTGGAAGCCCAAACTTCACGGCCGATATCCGCGGGGACTTGATCTTCCATGGATCTGAGCCACAACCGAGCGTGTCGCGCTGTCACGATGGGCACGACCTAACTCTTCCGCCGGACAGCACCTTGGAGGCCGCACATGAATCCGCTCCGACCCATAGTCCGGAGCCGATCGCTCAGATCGAGGACAGATGGCTGGACACCGCCTCGGGAGCTGCAACTTCCATGGCGATGGAGCCGAACACTTACCTTGTCCCGCATAGAGCTCATGACTCTGAGGTGCCGGACTCTCTGCCGGACTCCGAACCTCCTGCGCCCCTGCCAGTCGAATCCGATTGGGCGCCGATCATGGAATTCACCGCTGCGGACATCTTTCAGCACTCACCCTTCGGCGATATCTTAAATTCGCTGAAGCATCTCTCGCTATCCGGAGAGCCCTGGCCGAACTACAGCCAGGATGGTTGGGACGCGGACGACGAAGAAATTCAGACCCCACCCACCACCCACTTCGTAGCAGGACGTAGGGTTTTACCTCCATCAAGAGGGCCCGAACTTGGGTAAAACATCGTGTCCCTTGTCTCCTGTTACCATCCGCCTAGACGCACAGTTCGGGACCCCCTACCCGAGATCCGCCGGTTTTGACACCGACACTAGCCATTTGAGTATGGTCGGCAACGTTTTTTGTGCACATTAGTGATCATACTTCCCATAGCATACATACCATATCATCATGGTGCATATATTGGTATCATATCTTGTGTCACAAGTTTGTTCCCGCATATACACAATTGCTATCTTGGTTTGTGCATCGTGCAAAAGTGGCGATACAAAAAAAAGAAATAAAGCTTGTAAGCAAGTGCCATAACATCATACCACATTGCATATAATATTGTCATATCCGATCATCTTGAGAGAAACACCGGGAACCATACATACTTTATCCATTTGGCATCTTATAGGTTGTGCACAAGTGTCGTATCCGCCTATTGAGCAATTGTGCTAGCGTCTCTCTTGAGTTGTGCAACACAAACGTTTTTCGTGGATTCCACATTTTGTGCTCATTCCTTGGTTGCACGACCCCATTTATCTATCCGTGTGTGTGTTTCCGTGTGCCACATATTGCTATTGGTCTACTTGTTTCGCTTGCGAATTTGTGAACCTCTTTCAACATTATTGACTCTTGCTAACATTTTGCATCAAATTTTTGTGCCACTATCCTCACCGAGCTCTACCATAAGCTTTACTTGATAGATGTGAGTGAACAAGTCCGGTACCAATTCCACCATTCTTTCACTTCACATTGAGTGACACGGGATACATCCTCAACTTTGGGAAAAGGTAACTTGGTATTGTTTATCTCATTTCCTACTCACCTCTACTCGAGTCTTGTGATGGATAGGCAAGGCATTTCACCTTCGGTCTACAACAACAACCACGAGTTCGATGTCACAAAAAACAACTCCGACGCCAAGATGCAAGCTCAAATGGAGGAGATCAAAGCCCTCATCAAGTACTACAAGTGATCTTCCTCATCTTCGAGAAGACGCTCAAGAGCACATGCTTCCGAGCAACCATCTACGACAAGATCACATCGGCATCGACACCATCACCAACAAGAACGTGAAGGTCAAGAGCTCAACACCAACAACCGCTCAACGACTTCACCATATCCCTTGGCATCTTCGCCAAGCGACTTCAAGGCATCTTTGCCTACGGACATACAACATCTTCACCAACAAGCACCCCAAGACTACGCTCAAGAGAAGCTCCCCAAGCTCAAGTCCGTGACTTCCACGAGCTACTACGACCTCGACACCGACAATGAGATTCCTTTATATGGGACTCAAGAACCCGAGGACTATCTCGAGTGGGAGCGTTCGATGGACAACTACCTCAAGCTACATCAAGTCCCTTCTGAAGATCAAGTGAAGTGCGCCACAAGAAATTCCACGACTACGCCTCAACTTGGTGGCTTCACACACCTTCGGAGTACTACGTCTTGAGTTGGCCCAAGACGAAGAGAGCTTTGCGGCAAGAGTTCGTGCCTCCAACCTACACGGAACAACTTCGACGCTAATTGGAGAACACCATCCAAGGATCCAAGTCCGTCGACAAGTACTTCAAGGAGATGAAGATTTCCTTACAACGAGCCGGCGTAGATGACCCCATTTCGATGAAGTCCACTTAATGATGGGATTGAACAACGACATCTCCAAGACTATCTTCCTCGTGAACTACAAGTCCATCGACGACTACTACATTGGTGCTCTCAAGGCGAAACAAGAACTCATGAAGGCCAAGGCTTCTCCACCCCAAGCACACTTCGCGGCGACCAAGCTCTACGACAAGCATGAGGCTAGTACCACCACGATGTCCAAGCCCGACGAGCTCCAAGACGATGCTCCCAAGTTCGACTTCACCGCCATCCCTCTTTGTGGCATTGATGATGCCGAGTCTACCTTGACTCTTTTTCAAGACGGTGCAGCGACGAGTACGACTACGGAGACCTTCAAGGACCAAGCTTTGGAGGCGAGCGACAAGGTGGTGAGCAAGGATGATGCTTCCACCTTAGGAGGTGAGAGTGATGATGTGCCATCTTCAGCCTTCATCCACGGCGACGATGATGAGATGATTGAGCATGGGATTTTCCCTTCGGTCATGGAGGAGAGTGATGATGTGCCATCTTCGGCCTTCATCCACCGAGACGATGACGAGATGATTGAGCATGGGATTTTCCCTTCGGTCATGGAGGAGAGTGATGATGCGCCATCTTCGGCCTTCATCCACAGCGACGACGACGAGATGGTTGAGCATGGGATTTTCTCTTCGACCACGGTGACGTATGATGACTTGAGTGACTTCTGCCACCATATTGAGAGTGAGAGTGACTTCACCACTAGCCCCATATATGACTAGTTGCCCCAGTTTCCATGTGAGGAGAGCCACAACCCCCACCACTTGAGTGAGATGAGTGACTCCACCATGTGTGACTTTGAGTGCACCTACTTTGAGGGAGTGAGTGAACCACCACATAGAGAGAGTGAGATAGTTGATAGGTCTCGTGAGGCCATTTGCCTTTCTAACAACTTGACCTCTACCTCTATTGTGTCTTCTCATTTGGTGCTAGGTCCCATTTATGATGACGCACCGATCCTCGACGACTTCCTCCTCCCTTTGGACAAGATGATGGCCATGGTGGAATATGATGAACCCCCCACATGGTTCCATCAAGATGAAGATGACCACCATTTGGTCTTTCTCACCTCACCTACACCACTTGAGTGGAATGACAAAGGTAACATATGTGACGGTGATGCTCTAGTCCCACTAGTGGACATTCTTGATATTGATTGCTTGCATGTTGTTGATCAACCTAGTACCATGCTTCATGCTAGTATGATTTCCCCGTGCGATGATTTGCCCATTTATGATGAGTATGATACTTCTCATGTGGCGTCTATTAGTTGTGATGCCATGTTACATAGGATTTATTGTGACAATTCTTTAGGTCACATCATGTTTGATAATCTGCTTGACTTGTCATATGCTATGCATGAGATCAACCATATGTCTTATTTGCAATCTCTTCATAGTGACTATGCATATGCCATTAAAATAAACCCAATTTGCACTTATGGCATAGATGACAAGCCCATGGTTATTGGCATTTGTTTTTCTTGTGATGATATTGATATGCTCCCTTTGCATCATTTATCTCATATGCCATGCCATGACCACCTAGCTTCGGATATGCATTGTTTTGGATGTTGTCCATTTTCTCCATGTGATGTTTCCGATATTGCTCATGAGGAGACCCCCATAGTTTCCTCATACATTTTAGGAGATTTTGATCCATCCCATTCATTGCATGAACCCAATACTTGTGTGCACCATATGCTCCCCATGAATAAACATGCTATTGATGTGCCATATACTTGCATTCTCAATTTGTGTCCCCATCATGTCATACACAATAACTATTCTTTCATGATGGATGACATGTTCTTATACCATGCATAAAATTTCTTTGAGCGATGCTTATCTAGTGCTAACTCACACGTGCACATACACATCATGATGGATGATTACATTTACCATGCGCACCATTTCTTTGGTTTGTGTCTCTTTTGTGTAGGTACCCATGAATACGTGTCAACCTCGCAATCCCATGAGTTGACAAAATGAGCTCTAGAGAGCAATGATGACTTGGGATCCCATGGATTGTCTTTCCCATCGCTCTCTTTGCGCAAAGACTTCGCGCATTCATTCTACATGGCCCTCACTTGGCTATGGGTTATTGTCCATTACATATTATATGCCCATCTTGCCATGCTCACTTTGCATGATATGCTCATTACTATGCCTTTGCCATGCACTTGTGACCCATGCTTTGCATTACACATGATGATTGATTCTAGCACTTGTATGTGTATTTGCAACTTGGTGGAGACATTGCTTGTTATTGCCATGTTCCATTTATGACCCATTCCTATGATGATACTATGATCTTGCTTTGTGTTCGTGCCTGCGAGATGTCATGTGCATTACCTATGCCTATTATTTTCTCACATGACATGATTGCCATGATTTACTCTAGTGTGTTGCATCTTTGCTCCACTAGTTTGCACGACTTGATTACTATGCTTGCTCATGTTGCATCACCCATGATTCATACTTGCTCATTTCATGCGGTTGATGACAACCATCTATATGCTTTGCATATGATTCATATTGCTTCTTGTCATATATCTCCATGTGCTGCCTCTCTCATGCTAGATGATTTGCCACGTATTGAGTGCAACAATGATTCTCGTCTTGCTCATGAGATTTCCCCCATAGCATTCTCGCATATGTTTGGAGATTTTGACACATTTCTTGTGAAGCATGCTTGTCTTACCTCTTTGCATCATATACCTAGCGCCATGAATATCGCCATTGTTGCATCATATTATTCATGCACTTTTGCTTCTAATGGTTATGTGCAAGAGAAGAGAACCATCATGATGGATGATGTGTTTATCTACCATGCGCATATGATCATTGTTTTGTTGTGTGCATGTGTAGGATACTTGGACTTCGTGTCGACTTCCACTTCACGTGAGTTGACCATTCGAGCTCTTGCGAGCGAGCCTCATATATTCTACCACGACTCGCTTCTACACCGCATTCCCTACCACTTCGGCATTGTGAAGAATGCACAAGAACACGCCTTCAAGGTGACATCCTTCTTGAGTTTGGATATTGTGGATCATACTTCATGTGTTGCTTGCACCATTTGCACGCATGTTCGAGATATAGCTTTCACCCATGATTGCCACATTTCCATTTTTCATGACATATGTACCTTGTGTGTTGCATCCAATTCTTGGACTACTTGCTACTATCATATGTTGGTTTCACCAATGTCATTTCTTCACATATGCCATGTCCCTTTGCTTGTCACATGATTCACTTGATTGCTTCACACATGATGAACAATTGCTCTTTCTATTGTGTTGAGTGCCACACTATATTCACTACACCCTATGCACGTTGTGCTTGGATTGTCTTGCACTTGTCCCATGTGTTTAGACACTTCATTTTATTTGGTGTTGTAAACACTTCTTATGCCTACCATAGACCTTCCATTGAGTGCTTGATGCTTGTTTGCTATGACCTTGAGGTAGATGCTTATTCTCTTGTCACACATATTTGCATCTCTACCTCACATTTGCATACTTGTCCCCATGATATCTTTGCTTGTGCTCGATTGATATGCTTACATGCCGGGTCACAATCCTTTGTCAAACCGTATGCTCCGCATGATGACAACACTTGTTTGGTGAATCACCTCTTGAATGCTTGGTTTTGCACTAACGCTAACCACATTTGTTTTTCCAAGTGTTTGTTGTCTTTGCCCCTTTTGAAGGAATCCCTAGACGGTGCGACATTGGAGAGTGCCTATTTTGAGCTTCAAGATGATGAGTGCTTGGTGATCGACCGCATCGACATGGCAACGCCATCTCTTTCCCATGGTGATTGGCTTTCGATTCAAGGTCAGATCTTTTCCAAGGGGGAGGGGATGATGCGGAGCATCCTACGGACATCACCATGTCAAGAGCTCATTTGGCAAGTGACACGTGCGACATCTACTTCTCATACATAAAGGTGAATCTTCTCCTTTACACGTGTTCACCTGACCCCTTCGAGGATGGCATACTACTTGACACTCCACTCGTGTGCATGCATAGGTATTGCCGGAGCTTCACGGACGAGTAGGAGGAGTGCAAGCGCCAAGAAACACCTACACCATCCGCGAGGGAAGCATGGAAGAGAAGACGGAAGAAAACGGAGCTGCTACATGCTATAGCCACCGGACGTCCGGACGCCACCGGACATCCGGTACCTGACACAGCCCAGCCGGCCAGAAGAACTCCATGCGACGAGTGCTACAGTGGCCGGACGACCGACGAACGCCGGACGTCCGACAAGTCCCAGCGCCCGGGCGACCGACGCCCTCCGGACGTCCGGTGCCACCTTCACAGAACGATATTTACGGAAGTCCGAAGACTTCCGGACGTCCCGACCGTCCCGAGCCTCCGGACGTCCGACACCGACCAGACGTCCGACGCCTGTGTGCGCAGTCGCGGGCCTTTGGCCTTGTATCCCTCTCCCACTTACCCCTTTGTGGCTTAGACTATAAATAGACCACCTCCACCTCCTTTCTAGGGTTAGCAAATATGATAGCTCATTCTTAGGTGAGCTTTGCTCCTATCTCTACTCTTGAGAGAGAGAGAGAGAGAGAGAGAGAGAGAGAGACTATCACTCCCATGGAGTTCAAGACCTCCATGTGAGAAGATCCTACGGGATATCATCAAGACCCCCTCGTGGAAAGATCCGTCTAGGATACCATCAAGACCTCCTCTTGGAGATGAACTCTACCTTGTATCTTTCCTTTTGTTGTTCATGTTTTTGTTGTTCATGTACCTTGTGGATCTTGTGTGTTTGATTGTCTAGTGGATATGTGATTGGACTTGTTCTTGAGTGTTTCCCCTTGTGATTTCTCCCCGTTCTTCCCCGTGTTCTTCGTGTTCTTCGAGGGATCCCACTCCAAACGTGAAAGATCGGCCTACACCGGGTTAGCCCCGTATCAAGTTGCCTACCAACTTGAGATACCTCCAGAACTACCATATGTGCACAACGTCTTCCATGTCTCTAAGCTTCAAATATTTCTTCAAGTCGCCAAGAAGCCAGATATCTACAAGGAGATCGATCATCACACTATCGATCTTCAGCCAGATCTCACTTATCGCGAAATCCCAATTTGCATTCTTGATGAAGCCGAACGGCGGACGAGAAGACACGCCATCAAGTATTTCAAGGTTCACTGGAGCAACCACACCAAAGAAGCTACGTGGGAACGCGAAGACTACTCATATCTGAATTTTGTCTTTCTTTAGTGTCTAGCTAGGGAATCTCATGGATGAGATTCTTCTTAGGGGGAAGGTCTGTGACACCCTGAGTTTTATGATCTTGTCTTGAGTCAATAAAGAATTTTTTGAATATTTATGATATTTTAATTTCAATTTCCATTTATTTTGTTTTTCTTGCATTGCTTGAATTGTTTGATTTCCATGTGCTCGTAATCCATAGGAAATCCCTAGGCCAATTCCCTTCAACACCTTGTCTCAAACATCACCCAAAGATCATCACAAGTGCTCAGGACCTAAAAGTATTTTATTTACAAATCATTTTGGCCCCAAAACTGTAAAGTCATTTTCTTGCCTAAAACCATAAAACTATGGTTTGAACTACAAGTATTTATTTTTACTTAATAGATGCTGCTTAATTTTTTTTCATATTTCGGGTCTACTATATATAAAGACCACTATTTCCATGACAAAATATTTGAAAAGTTTAACCCCCCCTTTTTTTAATTATTTCCAGAATGGCCATAAATGGCAAATAAAGGAAAATAATATATTTTTTGTATACAAAAAAATTGGGAAAATTCAGAGAGACTCATATGGTACTTGAACATGAGTATAAGTGGACCAAATCACCCATAATTTGTTTATGCAAAATTCAAATATTTGAAATACTGACATAGGGATGTTTCTCCAAACATTCCCAAATAATTCTCATAGCCATGTTTTGACCTCATATCCTAACCTACCAAATTTCACTTGATTTAGACAAGTAGTGCTATTACTTTTGTGGAGTCCAGATGTCTGCCACGCCGATTCAACATTGAATGTCCCTTTGTTGAACCATTGAAGTTGAGAACATGATCCTCCGCATGCTCTGTTTATTCAAGAACCGCCCTCATCTTCGTCGTTTCATCCTCATATTCGTCATCATTCACAAATATGAAGGCATGAAGTCGGCGTAGAAGTACTCCTCATCAGAAGCCAGCATGTTTGTTTCAAAGTAAACAACGAGAACATAAAAAATGCACTTCGGCATTTGTCCGTAAGATGTCCGTCATGGACGGTGTGGCCGGGGCGGAGGGTACCTAGGCGAAGATCGGATTCAGGGGAGTACGACGTCTGTGGCCGGCAAGGCCTGGGCGGTGTTTGTCTCGAGAAAGAAGGAGTGCAGGATTGTGAAGAAAATGCGAGTTGCATGGGATTTTGGGTGAGACATGGCTGTCGGAATCCGACATGGTAGACGACTTGAGTTTAAAAAGTTTCATTCAGTTTGATGCCAAAAAGAATATTTGAAGGATTTTGATTTCCAAACCAGTCCAACCCAGTTTGATGAGCCGCCTTGAAGGCGCGAAAGTGTCTAAACAACCCGACCAGGCCTAGTCGGCTCTCGACCCTTCCTCCACGTGTACGGGGGAGGACTGGTTTGTCGCTTGTGTAGTACAGATCCACTGTGCCCGCATGTGCTGTGGCCTTAAGTGGCGTGCTGGTAGGTCCTGCTAGCCGGTCCGGTCGGGTCGGCGGAGCAGGACAAGCACAGATGTAGCAACGGAATTGGGTGGGCGCACAGTACTTGGGGATGCAGGCCCGCCCGATGCGATGCAGGAGCAGAAGCGCACGTCCGGACGTCCCGGCCTCGCCCCTTGCTCCTCTGTACGGGGCGCCGCTGTGCTGCCCCCTGCCTGCATCGCCCATTGGCCAACGGGACCTACGCCGGTGGGTGTACGCACTTTGTCGTTTCCTAGTTCACCTCCTTCACTCCTCTCATGTCTCATCTGGTTTTGGTTGGCGCCAACACTTGACATTATAGTCTGATTTGAAGTGCACTGATTAGCTCCCGGAGCTGTTAAGTGGCGTGTCCAGCCGCAATGTTCCTTATCAAGTTTGTTGGGAAAAGCATTAGTATTATCTTTTGGCAAATCCACACAAGATATTACAGCATTTTTATCAAGCACAAATGGAATATGTTTTTGCAAATCCACACAAGAAATTTGGCGCTCCAAGACAAGACGATGGTGTTGACATGTCACTGTAGCATAAGATGCATTCCTCCTCCTACCTTGATACTCGTGGGGAGACCAGGACACCACGCATTAATTATGTACGCTCTTGCTCTTAGAGCGTTCAATAAACTGTCCTTTTTATTTGCTCTCTTTTACTCTGTTCAATTCCTATCTGATCAATTTTCACTAACAACAATACACACTAGTATGTGCGTCACAACGTCAGAGCTAGAAAATCAGAAATGGGACGAGAGGGGTTACAAAGAGGGGTTACAAATTGACAGGAAGCATGTATTCTTTTCTTTTCTTTTTCCTTTTGGAACTGCAAAGCAACTTACTGCTGGCCGTGAACAACTGCTGGTAAGTAGGAGTACCACTTACTGAAAGTGTACAATGGCCAGATCTTTTTTTTTTTGAGAAAAGGCCAGATTTTTTTATCAGTGAATTCAAGTCAATGTATCCAGCTTTTTTCTTCTTTTTTTTTCGCAAAAAAAGTTTTTTTTTTTTTTTTTTTTTGCAAATGTATCGGCAGATCTAATACTGAATCTCCGACAATAGGCTGTCGTGACAGGACTATTCAACTGTCCAACGCTAGCTGAACCTGGACAGAGAGAAAGAGGTTCCTAGGGGACTTTTGTGCTGGTGCATGCATTAGACGAGTATTTCTCAAGACTAAGGACTTGCTTTCGAAGTGTTTGTTAGAGAGAAAAAAGTACACTATTTGTAGGTTCTCTACATCACTTACCATATGACGTGTAAATGGGCATAAATCTAAACAGCGTAAAGGTCCACGAGCTTGTGCTAGGTGCAGTGTGCCAAAAATCTTAGGTGGTGCATGGGGCATCCATTCGCATAATAAGGGACCAACGGTAGCTCGTGGCCTTGTGGGGGATACAGCAAGCAATGAGAATAAAGCAAACGGAACCAAATACAGGTATGCAGACATTTAGCCAGACGGCTTGTCGACTGGGCAGTTGAGGACGTGCCCAGCCAAGGCTGGCTCATCTGGCAAGTGACCAAGTGGTTGGAAATTTTGATGAGACAACGCTGACGCTGAACAAGTAGTACCCCAACTCATGTCCATTCCCGGACACAAAATTCGAGTGGCAACTTCAGTGCGAGTCCTAATCGCCAATCAGAAAAACAGGAAAAATCAGAAGAACGAAGCAATCGCAAACATTGAATTCAGCTCACGACAAGAGGCAGCTGCAGCGTATCATAAGGGCGTACACAGCATGTCAATGCAAAGGAGTAACCACATGATTCTCCGGTTCCGGGGCTCACAGCTTTGAAATGAGCTCGGTTTGGATGTCCTTTGGCGTCTCAGCTTCCTTGGCGTCCACATCGGATGCAGGAGGAACATCGACAGCAGGCGAACAGTTGAAGAATCCATGAGGCTGCACAATCAAAGCATCAGGGTTTCGTTTGTGAGATCCCTGCTATATATTACTCCCTCCGTTCCAAAATACTAAGTAGTCTGAGAGTCTGAGTTGATCTAGTAGAGAGAACTATCTATCTCAAAACGCTCAAGAGAATAATGCAGGAATATCTAAAGGCTGATGCACTACCATGAGCATGAAGCCGCTGCGTTCCACTGGCATGACAGGCCAGTCTTCGAGCCTTGGGATATGGGTGATCCCGAAAACATACCTGTAGTTGCAGCATGTAAATGTTTTAAGAGACACGGCAGATAGGTGTTTCAAACCGAAATGAACCTGCAAATCAATACCAGCTGGCAGGTGGCGACAAACATACCAGAGAACTATGTTGGTTTCCTCCAAGGATCTATCCTTCTTGACCCATGTAGCTAGACCCTCATGGATGCGCGGGTTCTGATTAGGAAATTCTCCTCCAGGGAATATCTCATCCCTTTTGTATGATGTAACCCAAAGATTATGCTTTAGGTTTCAAAAAAAAAAAAAGATTATGCTTTAGAAATCCAGCTCTTCTCAGGAACTTTGCCTCTGGCAGGCAGAATGGCAGACAATTTGAACCAGGTATGAGCTTGTAACCTGTTGGCTGCCCAGTACGATTTACTGTCCTTGTGTTCCTTACCTGATCAACATGCAAAGAACATCTTATCAAAACAACATATGCAGGCAACAGCGCAACACAAAAGTTAAATATCCAAATTCTTGATGTGTGGTTCAGAGACAGAAAATAACAGACTGAGATGTCGTACATGCTCTCTTCACACACAACGAACTTAGGACTTAGGAAAAGGA
Organism: Triticum aestivum; assembly: GCF_018294505.1. Lineage (NCBI taxonomy): Eukaryota > Viridiplantae > Streptophyta > Magnoliopsida > Poales > Poaceae > Triticum > Triticum aestivum. The sequence continues at coordinate 413,494,931 of NC_057810.1, forward strand.
AAGCCATGTTTAGCATGCACCCTTACAATCCAATGTCGTGCAGATGAAGGGTCACAATCACGCATTGCCTGTAACTCAGATTGCAGAAGCTCTTCTTCGGCGTAGAAGGCATTATTATGCATATTATTTGGGCCTGAACTTTCAACTTTCACATTTACCTCAACCACCTGCAATGGAAAAGGTAGCAATAGTATCAAAATCACAAGCCAGATGATAATTCAAAGAAATGCATATTCTTCATGCAGAGTACACGTCAATAAAATTAATCTTAGATCCTCGTTTTTAAGTAATGTCCGGTAAGACAATGAAATGATGCAAATTAACAAGTCAAAAAGGCATGGCCCAACATCATGCTGTAGAAGCTGATAGAAGTGGATAGGAAAAACTGCAAGATCATGAAAGCAAGGTTCCTTTTATCACCGCATAAAAGGCTTACACGACACGGCAGGCAAGAAACCTACCTGATTATAAGCTTCATTTGGTTTGCAGTCCACTGCCATGTCCATACGGGCAACAAAGAAATGTTGATGAACCGGTGCATACAAACTAGGAGCAATAGTTGTGCCATATTTCCTTTGTTCCCCAGGCATTAGAGCTCCCAAGCTTAGAATCCCAGTAAGCTTTACTTCAGATTCTATCTTACCATCCTACAAAGAACAAGAAAATATCTATCACATAAGGAAGAGAAACTTTAATAGAACTTGAAGAAAACAGTTTCTGAACTGGAGTTAAGTGGAATATAAATACACTACTACTCCCTCCGTCTGGAAATACTCATCATCAAAATGAATAAAAGGAGATGTATCTAGACTTATTTTAGTTTTAGATACATCCCTTTTTGTCCATTTTGATGACAAGTATTTTCGGACGGAGGGAGTACAAAAGAAAAAGGTAATGCTGATGCTCACTTGATAAAAGTGCCAATAGAATCCATATTCGTAGTTAGCAATTGTGCATATAAAGGAGACAGTAAGCCTGCGTGATCGTCTAACTTCAGCTAATCCTGTTCTCCAATCTTGATGTTTCCAGAGGATTCCATGGTCCTCCTCATGTAAACAAACACAATTCTCAATTGTCTCCACACCACCAGTAAAATTCGTAAAATGTGCATCAAAGTATTTTATGTATCCCAAGCAATCACATCCCTACACAAAGCAATTCGTAACATAGTTAGATTATTAAAGTAGAAAACGTACAGATACAAAAATAACAGGAGGTTGAACAGCCCGTTGGATGCAAGCATGCAAAAACTTCTTGGCAAGGGCACAAAACCAAATGAAAATTCAACAAAATTTTGATTAGCACACGGTGTAATCAACCAACCAAACAACATTCTATACATAACTCAGTTTATTTTCAGAGAAATAAAAAATGATGAATTATCATAAAATCATGAAACCAAAAGTATAAACAAAGGAACACGGTAAGTGTATCATCAGAAAGCTGCAGAGGAAATGCTAGCACTATTCCTAGTAAATTACTCTTGTCGTTTCACTCTGCACATGCTTGCTATAGTACACTGAAGCTAAAGTTATTCAGAAAATTCCAAGTTGATTTGACATGCAACCAAGATGATTTGATTGTACTATATGTCTATATATCCCCCAGAATCAAAATAAAGACAATATTCACAGAAAGCAGCTAACAGACCTTCTTAAGAGAGTGTGCATTCTTTCCAAGCCCATCTTCTCCAGCATCAAATGCATTCTTCCGGTAATGTGGTTCGTTCGGATCTCCATAAGGAACAACCATTTCAACAAAACTCAGCCTGTGAGCGATTGGACGACGTCCACGGTTTCCATCAACATATGCAACAGAATGGATAACTAGACCTTCCTTGGGTGTGAAGCCAACACGGAAATTCCACTGGTCAACAGAAAATATACAAGTGATATTTTTAACTAGGTCTTGTTAGATAGTATTAGCTAACATTTGAAATATTAGACACTAGAAATCACTTTACCTTCTGCCACTCCACAAAAGAGCCAGTAATACGGAAACTTGGGCCTTCAGGTTGACTGATAATAAGAGGCTTCACATCGCTTCTATCGACACCACCTCGTGTCTCCCCAGGAGTGTAGTTTCTCAAATGATCTGGTGGGGGAAGAGGGACAAACTTCCTATCTTCGAATTCTATTACAACATTATTCTGCATATCAACAATAACATGGATCCCTTCAACAGGACGAGCATAGCCATTCTCCATAGGGCTATCACTTTCAGTTCTACAAAAGATTAGAGGCTTGCCAAGTCTTCGGTTGGGAGCATCAGCATCACTATAATAGCCTGCACACCTATTATTTTTAGCAGAAAAGTTCAGTTTCAAAGTTTGATTTTATCACAGAAGGCGTAAAAAGATAATGCTAAAGAAAATAATTAACTATCGAAACAATTTAGACATAGCTTACCATGCATCTACCATGACAAGCTCCATGTCATCAATGCCTCTTTTCTTTATGGCTTCAATAAAAGGGGGGAAATCTTTTACTGTAGCTTCACATTCAGCATATTCCATCGCGTCCTGCAAACCCCCAAAGCCGTATGAAACTTGACCAATATAAGTAGACAGGGCAAAGGTTTTATGATGCACCACCACCTTAACAAGCCTATGACTTGATTTTAAGAGTCAGTCATTCAGGCGGTTATGCTAATGTTAGTGCAAGAAACTGTTAATACCACAATTCACCAACAAGAATTTTGATGAGATAACCACATGGTCGTTAGTTCATTACACAATAAACTTGCTGCCCTAAATTGACGTTCTAAACGAACTGCATAAAATGCTCAAGTAATAAAAGAGTGTCTCCTTCGGTTCAAAAAGGGTGGATTCGACCTCCTAAGGTTCAACTCCCATATTCCATTTTCCATACCAGAATTGGTACGTCTGTCCACAGCAGAATGGAGTCACCCGCGCAAGGGTCATAGTCATTTTAGAGCAAATAAGAGATTGGTAGACTTTTCGGGGTGAGCATATGGTGGGTATCGTATTGAGCAAGGATTACGAAAGATAATGGTGGGATGGTGTCCACCAATATATGGAAACTAAAAATATACCATTGCAGGCTGAACATCTGGAACAACTTCTGATGATATAACCTTGCCTCTGTGGTGCCCACCCCTAGTAGCAGCATGCACTTCAGAGAGTTCTACAACCCAAATGCTAGTCTCGTTTGTTTGCTTGTTGTAGACAACAAGTCTGGCCCTCCTAGGTGGGAGCCTGCTTGGGATGACAGGACCACCTTTGGTTCTGGGAAGCAGGGATGGTTGGAATGGTGGAAAGAAGTATGCATCAGCTAATGCCACAACATTCTTTTCTGGCTCCAGGAGCACAACTTCAACAAAACGCATGCTGTCTCGTACCTATAAATTTTGTAAGTGACATATTAATTATATATTTGAAACATATGTTTACAATTTGAGAGAAGAGAATAGGTTGACCAACTTCAGGAGTTCTTCCAGCAGCTCTACCAGTTGCTACAGCCACAGCAATTTCAGCAGCAGATAATGGGTCTAAAGGGTGGCTTCTCTGGGCCCTCGTCATGATTGGGATTCCTGCAATTTAAGATAGACATTGCAATACTTTGTAACAAGACAGAACATTACACTCTTACAAGTCTGCAGTGAAGTAGGTGTTGATTTTTGTAACCTGGCTAAACACCAAGGTTTAACTTCAATAGAGATTTATTAAACTTTCCAAACATGGAACTTGTGGTAGGTGCAAGAAATGGCATACGAGTTGCTAGTTGCACTTTGTTGAAGTCAACTCTTGGAGGGGTAAAAGTCTACAGAAAATATCCCAAGGCTGTTGCCCCCCCCCCCCCCCCCCCCCCCCCGCCGCCGCCTCAACATAGCTCCGCCGCTGTGTGTAGACCTCTACGCGTAAAAAAACTGTAGACCTCTAACTGCAACAAATGATAAGCTAAATGGGCGCACCATACATGTCATCGTATCAATGCAAATCTTAAATACTATAGTATCCAACAGTAATCCACATCTTCCTTCCTTAATCCCCTTTCAACTCTCATTCATCCAATTTCAAGTTGCTCAGTGCAAAGTTAAAGTAGGGTAGCAAGGAACAATGTAAGAGAAGAATACTATTGCCAGTCACAAGCTAAAAGCCATTTTCTATTCACTACATTGGCATAATAGTTTAATTATGGCATAGCCTAATTCGATCATCAGATCCAAGTAATGGCTGCACATTACCAGTCCCTCCATCAAATATAGAATTTGGTCTTTTCAGGGATAATCCAAACATAGTTGAAACCAGTGAATTGACAGATATAGCTTTGAATTTATAATCACAAGTATAACAAAGTCAAGCTCCTCAGTTGAAAGGCAGTCCTGATTTCTATTCCAATTATCTGTTGATACGATTCATGCTAAACACGGATAAGATGAAAACCATAAATTAATTTTGTGATCATTACATGATTTCCTTTTCAAGAAAATTAGGTATTTTAACCACACATCAGAAACCTGCAACTTGAAGCAGGTGCGCAGTTATGTTTCTCAAGCACACATCTCAATGCATGCCAGCAGGTAGGTGATTATGAAAAGACTAATCCACAGGGCCTCGTCTAATTAAGCAACCATGGCTATCAATACGCCAGTGCTTTGGTCCAACACCATGCTACGGGCCCCACACTCACTACACTGATAGAATATGTGCACAACATGTGTTTGAGTCATCTGTATAGCATTTCGTGCCACCTTCCATGCAAAACATTCTAGCGTGCCTTCATAAAAATACATCACTATCTCAATCCAGATAGTCCTCTTCCTAGCCCATATCGCATATGTCCAAAAAGAAAATTAGTAATTACTGCAAGGATTATTCAAGTAGATAGTTGCTGGGTAAACATTTAGCAAAATATCCCTATTCCAAACGCTCACTGCTCTATCACAGGATAAATCTGGAAAGAAAAATAAATATGTTCCAGCCTAGCACCATCACCAACCTTCAGTGTGCTCCGGGTGTGCAGCAACATTCTATATGGGCTATTGTACTAACGTTATTTTACAGCATGTTGCAGCAAACAAACACCATTGTCCTCGGGTTATCACACAATTATCTGAAGTAGTAATTTACATGTCAAGTGCATCCATGGATCCACAACCACCAGGCATTGTTTTTTTTTTTGGCGAGGGCAGGCATTGTTTGCAATGCTTCAACAACACAACCACAGACCGAACGATAAATTCAAACTGAACCTTTAAGATCCGTATTTTAAGTTCTACTACGATTCATGCCCCAAAATTATTACAGCAACCGTATGCAACATATCTTCAAGCACGAATCGGATTTCATGAGACTGATCGCGATCAACAGAAGATTAGTGCACATACACCTTCTATAATGCATCAAGCCCCCCCCCCCCCCCCCCCCAACATTTCCTGGAGGAGAACCCCCATCAAGTTCACAAATGGTCACAAATTCATGGCAGCAGGTATCTCGCATTACCAAATCCGGCAACGGGCGCACAAGTAGCATCGGATCCAAGTGAATGCACAGCAGATGCAGAGCAACACAGCAGAGGGAGGCGATGACGGTTACCGATCATACCGTATATACCTTTGGACGAGGCCTTAGCGGTGGTGGACGGGGAATCCGTGATCTCCTCCATCACAGCGCCGCTGTTGGGCTTCACGGGAGAGGCGGCCTTGCCGGCGGCCGCGCCGCTGCGGCATCCCTGCGCCTTTTCCTCGGAGACAGCCATGGGAGAGGGTTTGCTACCTGATCGTCCCCGTTCGTCGCCCCCCTCCTCCTATTCTCCACCCCCGTTGGCAACGATGACACGCAGCACTGGCCCCTCCGCCTCCACCACGGCCTTACCTGCCCCCTTCCTCCTCCTCGGCTGCTTCTACTTCCTCGTGTGGGCAATGCGCGATGGGGGGTTTTGAGATTGGGAATTCGGGGCTCCACGCCGCGGAATGGGGCTGGCGTTTCGGCCGCGAGCGGGCAATCTAAGGAGAGACGTGAAGAGGAGGAGGGGTTTTTGGGGTTTTGGGTGGGTGTTACTGCTGTGCTTCGCTTTTTCGGGGCTGATGCCGTGATGCTCATGACCGGTGAGTGTCGGAGGTGGGGGCTTGAGTGCTGCCACAGCCTACCTTTTGACTGCGCAAGTGTTTTTTTAGAGAGAGATCCAAATAGCCTCCCGCTTTAAATTAACTAGATGATTTCCCGCGCGTTGCTGCGGGAAATATTGCATGAAATTAGTGTTTTACTTCACAAATTTACCCTTTTAAAATAATTAGCAAAAGAATGAACAAATGATTTTTATTTGACAACAATAGTATTTAGGCTACCACCTCCGCTTCTTCTGCAATAGAAGAAAACTTTCAAGCTACAACTAAAACATCATCACAAAAGTTATGACCCGAGCCTTGACTATGTGTAATCTCCATAAGAACTCCCGTGTACATTTACTTTGATTCATCCCACAGTAGAAGGTAAACAAATGGCATTAGTCGAAGGTAAACAAATATCATTAGTCTGATAGAATAATAATGATTTACCTTCTAAATATGTCTAACATTATGGATTGGATAAAATAACCCTACAAAACATTAAGAAACTAATCCACTCATGGATGCATTACATATACAAAAATGGCATCAAAAGGTGCCAAGCTAAATCTATTAAAGAAATAGGGATATAAGAAAATATAATTCATTACCATGTATATATGTGTGGTAGTAAAAAATATGTTTACCTTGCTTCATTTTCCTCATAGTAGGCAACAATGAGTAAAGTCTGTAGTGGTATGCATACAAGTTGAAGTAACTCCAAATATTAACACATAAAAATCATTGAAAGGAAACTGAAAATCAAGACAAAAGCAACCTGTAGATACCACCATACTTCTGTTGTTTAGAGAAGATACATGTAACTGGCATATTTTGGGATCTCTCGTATGTACCTATTTAGTCGGTACACACTCCTATCCTCGTGTTATTTTGAGAGGCTTGTGACGCCAGGAACTCTTTAGTGTGGGTAAGCAAATAAAATGGGCAAAAAGTAGCACATGAAAGTTCAACAAACTTAAATCGTTGTCTTGAGAGAGTATAGTATTCATAATTTGAGTACCTGCAAAAAAACGTTCATAATTTCTAGAACACTATTCAGTTTGAGTTATCTGCCATTGACCAAAGAAAAGAAATTACTCCAGAATAATCTATTTTGTGCATCCATAGCATATGATCCTTTACCTAAAATATACATGGAACACTTGCAAAAGAAACTCCAGAGGGAAGAATAGAGGAATATTTTGGAATTTGAACGAAAAATAAACGAGCCATCATGATTTGCAGTAAAACATGTATATGACTCAACTCAGAAACATAAAATTCGCATATACCTTGGACTGTAGCGTGTGTATGGGAAGTAATCTTCAGTAAGAGAAGAAAAAGTGGGAAAACGTTCTGCACCAAGTAACAGTCAGTTTGAAATTGGTTGAGTTGTTTTGTTTACCAGCTTGCACACAATGCTTATAATCAGTCCATTAGAAAGGCAAAAGAAAACAGTGAGTTTGAGTACGTTTTCCGGAAAGCAGCAAGAGAATTTATGATGCCTGTATACATTAAGATTTTAAGAAAAAATAGATTGAGAGAGACTACTTACATATGGTGGCACATAGAGCTAAAATTGAACAGGACCAAATTGCTTCTTGTTAATGTAAAGACTTGAACAATGAATATGTGCTCATTCATAAATTCTGTTGAACATACTCGAATCGGACAAACTTAGTCCCTGCATGACATTTCTTCTCTCTAAAAATCAACAGTTAAATCCTCCTAAAAAATACTAAGAAAGGGGGAGAGGCCATGGTGTCATAGTGGCGGCAGCTCGAGCCCAACACAACCGAGATAAAACACCTGTAAGTAGCGCCTATCCTCCACCAGCGCGTTGGCCATATGTTGCTTTACTTGTCGCCTATGTTATGGGGAGCAGAAGCATTGATGAAAAGCTGTGCCACTTTGTGAGATCCATAATTAATTGATTTTGATACGAACGTGCTACTCATGTACAAATTAGCCTAAAAGGCATCCAATTCCGCCGTTGTGACCTCCTTCTCAAATTAGCTTTAGCAGGCCCTCGGTCCCACAGAGCCGAGACCTGCCTTGCCCAGCAGGCCTGGTGCCCACTATCACAACATACAAGATCTTCGTCTCTTTCTCTCAGAATTTTACAGCTGATACACTGCCATTGGGATTACCTGCTCCACATGCTCTATAGGGATGGTAATCACTACTAAGATTTTCTTCCGATGCATCAGGGTAGCTTCAGGTAGTTCTGCCCCGGCGACTAATCTGCTATTCATTGATTATCCCCAAACGAATCAGGGAATAGGATGGAAGGTTCATCTGCTTAATTTTGAACCCACGAGGGCAAAAAAGGTCCAAATCTGCCTCCTCCCACCTTCCACACGAGAGATGCAAGAAGATGGCACCATCGGTGACTTCGCGATGGCAGGTCGACAGCACGGCGCTTCGATAGGTTGTGGTTAACCACTATCCTAGCGACAAGGCGCAGGCTCACGGCAGAAGTAGGTCAGGCAGAGGCGCTGTGCACCGTGAGGCAACCGAGGGCTTGAGAAGAGAAAGACGGGAGAGATCGAGATGGATGAATCTGGAGATGAGCGGAGATAAATAAGGAGGATGCGGTGACCCCAATGGCCATGGGCGGCCGGTGGTGCATTTTGATTGTTCGGGAGTAAATGGCGTTTTGATTGGTTCATCTCTCGGTTGCAGAAGTGGAAGAGAGTCGATCGGTTCGGTGACCACGGCATGGATAAGTACAAAATACTAATATTTAGATCACACAATTTGTTGGTCTTTTTTGTGTGGAAGTGAATTGCTGAGGTGGATAGGCTGCATGTTAAGAGAAATAGGATAGTGGGGATGAACTATTTAGGTATTATAGATTATAGATAAGACCAACATACTAAGCAAAATTAAGATAGTTCACCGAATCGATAGACCTTAACAACAGAAACAATATGATACATGGCTCTTAGCGCAAAAGAAAGAGCACACAGGCTTTAGATCTAGAGAAATTCCTTTCCTACGATGAAGATGATGGCTGACGCGCTACTGACGGAATGATATGAAGCTTGTCCATCACGCGTTCAACGTCCCATTGTTTTCCCCCAACGGCGCCCTGCTGCAAAAATATATTCCATTTGAAGATAACATTAGTGGGATGTGACGAGAAAACAGATTCGATAGTGATTTGCTAATGGATGTGCCACAATGCTCACAACATTGCACCCACACAGTGCCACATAATACTTTTGTTGGCACTCTGCTGCCCACGGAGAATCTCTAGCAAGTCCCTACACAAGAGAGGATTCTATGCTTGGTCGTAAGTTTCTCTTACTGCACTCCACGCAAAACGTGCGAGATGGTAGCGAAAAAAGACATGGTTAGCATCTTCCGGAGCGGCGCAGATAGCACAAGTGCCCGTGGCTGCCCCTGCCTCTTGGCCATGTTGACAGCGGTTGGAAGACGGTTCCTAAACAACTGCCATAAAAAGATTTCACTTTAAGCGACAACGCCATCTTCCAAAGTCACGAAGCCACGTCTAGCGCATGATTTTGCGTTAACTTCTTGACATAGATTTAACCGAAAATTGCCAAGAAGCGGAAAGTTTCCAAGAAACCTCGTTCGATGACGGATCTAAGACGATGTACTACGATGAGTGTGCAAGGAGTTCCACCCCTTCCCCTCCATCGGCGTTAGCTCACGATGAAACCAGATTGCTGGCGAGGAGACACCACCACATGCCTCGGCAATCATGATATCAGGGTTAGTGGCTGCAATGAACAACGCCTAATGACTCGACCAGAGCGGTTCCGCATCTGGACAATCATACTTGGTAGATTTGCCATTGTGGGCCTAAAACCTCGCGCCCAGGGAGAAGGCGGGTTTCACCGCTTGGATCTCATTCCAGAAAGGCAACCTGCACGACGCAACTTCGAAAAATGTTTCATGTGGGAAGTACTTAGTTTCCAGTAACTCACCCACATGCCCGCCGCGTTGATCACAAGCTTCCGAATCCACTTTGAAAAGAGGGCAACATTCATAACTTTCGAATTGGTGACCCCCAAGCCCCCATATTCAGCCTACAACCCGATGCCACTTTACCATGTGATACTTACGTTTGGGTCCTGCTCCTTCCCAAAAGAACTGGGACCTGGGCGTGTCTAACTTCGTGTGAACCCCATCCGCGATAAAAAAAACATGCCTATAGAGAAGATGGCCAGAGAGGACAAACTCGAGTAGTGAGCTTGTGCATGGCCCTGGAGGACATAAATTTCCTGCGCCAGGGGCATACCCTACCTGCCACCTTCGAATATAGCGGCTCCCATCCGAGGATTGAGAAGTGTTTGTTTGAAATGGGGAGCCCAAGGTATTTAATGGGAAATTTGCCTAGCCTACTGATATGTCCATATTGTATCATTATTTTCTACTATAATTTAGCTTATGCTAATAATAGATTTCACATTATGGTGCAATTATAATGTCTTTTCTCTCTTAAGATGCAAGTTATACCAAGAGAGGGAGATTGCTGACAGCTGGAATTATGGACCTAAAATAGCAACAACAGAGAAAGCAATTTTTTTACCATAAAACAGTAAGGAAAAAGCCATAATGTGTCATTTTTCATTATAAGGAAAATAAATATAGGTTACAATGGTTGTTGGGGAAGCAACCAGAGTTGTAGAGTTTGGAAAAATAAAAGAGAAATTACAAAAATTATTCAGATGTTATCTATCCAGGATGACATGCCATCCTTGAGACTAGGTTTGGCTCTCAACATGGTTAACTTGAAAGTTTTCATGAAATCAAATCTGCATGGAGCTATAGGGCATGTGATATCCTCAAAGATCAATCCATTTCTCTGATTCCATATACTCCAACATCCCATAGTCATTATTTCCATGAAGAATGGCAGTTTATATCTCAGCTTGGCTTCAATAATCATTTCATGGATGCTCATGTCAGTGTTCCACTCAATACCAATATTCCACCAAAAATTCTGACTGAAAGTGCATGAGAATAATAGATGAGTTATGTCTTACATCCCTTAATCATTACATAAAACACAAGATGTGGATTCAAGATGAAAGCTTTTCCTGGTAAGAAGGTCACATGTGTTTATTCTATCATTAAGCATTAACCAGCAGAAGAACTTATGCCTATGAAGGAAACATGTTTTCCAGATCCACTTTATAGGGTCACCAGTATCAAGAATGTCCCATGAGGAAATTATAAATCTTCTTAGTCATGTGAGGCTTGCTGCCCCAATTGAATGTCCATTTGTCGTTGTCATTATTTTGCCTGAGGTCCTTAAGCTGGTCTGAAAGGATATGAAGTTGCTGATGAGCAAAAATTGATAATGGGAGTTGGAAGAGACTATATATGTTATCAATATTCTTAGCTGCCATAATAGATATATTCTCCTGAAGAGTGAAGGAGTGCAGTTCAGGAAACTTCAATCTCATTATATTTCCATCCTAATTATCGTCCCATAGCATGGCAGTGTTGCCTGAATTGATTTGACAGGATGTCATAGACTTGAAATAACTCTAAAAACTTGAGACATTCCTTCCACCAAAATGATCCTTTATTGCTACCAGGAAGTGGAACTTCATTGGATTGGTAGTAGGCATCCCAGATCGATCTAACCCAGGTATATCAGCCTTGTTAAAGAACTTGTATAGGTGTTTAATAAGAAGTGCTGTGTTTTGTGTTCTAAGGTTGAGAACCCCCAATCCTCCTTAGTCCTTTGGCTTATAGATCATTTCCCAGTTGGAAAGACACTTCCCTTTTTTGTTAATATCCTTACCATACCATAGAAAATTCCTGCTAGATTTATCCACATGATCCAGAATGGTGTAGTGTACCTTTAGAGAGCACATAGCAAATATTGGCATTGAGGCAACCACATAATCGACGTAAGTTAGCCTACCAGAATGGTTCATAAATCTAGCAACCCCAGATAGTCTATTTTGAATTTTTGAAATTACTGGAATAAGATCTTGGAGAGTGGGCTTTGTGGTGCCTAGGGGGAGCCCAAGATATGTGAAAGGCAAAACTTTCAACCTTGCATCCAAATGTGTTAGCCAAATCAGAAACAGTCTGCAGATCAATATTAAGAGGAACCATGGAGGATTTGCTGTAGTTAACAAATAGACCAGTTGATAGACTAAATAGATGTCAAAGGTATTTAAGATGAACAATCTGATCTGCATCAGCTCGCATTATCATTAGAGTGTCATCAGCATATTGAATAATTGGGTAGTCTTGTGCATATGCATGATTTATAGGAAGTGATAATTCCCCATTAGCCCATGTGTCGGGGGGATAGACCCCGGGTAGCCTCATTAGCACTTAACCATATTTCAAGACATCGGGACTGGCCAAGCCCCTTAGTCCGACCGGTCACAAGGCCAGTTCCCTGGGCTGGCCAGAACCAGAGGGCCGCCTCCTAGAAGACGGCGGACCCCAAGAAGGCGGCTGAAATCAGAGGCCCGCCCCCTAGAAGATGGCAGACCCTGAGAAGACGGCGCGCTCCAGAAGGCGGCGAGGGCACGGGCCGGCTCCTAGCAGGCGGCCTGCCCTTGGAGTCTGAGCCCGACCAAGAGACAAGCTGGGACGTGGCCACAGTGTGCCATGCCTCCCCCAAATCCCGGATGCATGGCTACAGTAATCGCCGCCAGGCGGCCGCCGACCCGCGTGGCACTATAGCCATGGCGCGCCCGACACAGCCTTCGTCAGCACGGACGTCGCAACAGTGAAGAGCCGTCAGTGGGACCCGCAGGAGGCGGGCCCCACCTGTCGGCCGGTTCTTCGGTAGCCGGCAGGGCCCACCAGAGGCGGGCCCTAGCAGCCGGCGGAGAACCGGACCTTCATAGACACTGACGGCCGGGTCCTACACCAGGCCGGATTACAGTTGTACCCCTGGAGGGTAGGCCTATATAAACCCCCAGGCTCACCCAAGCAAAGGGTTCAGAACCCCAGCCAGCTTACGCATACCTAGAGAGAAAGAAGATAGGGCTAGCCTTGCCCTGCTTCCTCCTCTAGCCGAAACAGCTCAAGAAACACTCTTGTAGCTACTCTATTGACCATAGTCATCATGCGGAGACCCTGAAGAGCAGGACTAGGGGTGTTATCTCCACGGAGAGCCCCAAACCTGGGTAAGACTCGTAGGCGTTCAAGGTCTCGCTCACTCCCACTTCTAGAGCCCGGCAACGTACTCCTGTCCCCATCCATGATAAGCCACCCCTTGGCATATGTCGCTAGATATCCCTGACAGTTGGCACGCACCGTGGGGCATTGTGCACCGTTGGCCGGAAACACATTCTGGACGGGAACCCTCTTCCTTCCCAGCGAGCACAGCCAGCCCGGTGCGCCTAATGGCTTTTGCATTGACGCGCTGCACGGCGTGGAAGCCGCTTGTGCTGCAAGCTCCCTCGTTGATCTCATCGCGGGATCCGCCTCTCCGACGAGCCCGCGCCCGACGCGGGAGCGGCCAGCTCCGAGAGCTGCCTTGTCAACCTCGTCGGCAAGCTCCACATCGCCAACGAACCTACTCCGTCCATTTTACAGTTAAAGCGAGTGTATGTACCACACTGCCTTTTGTATTAAGTTAAGACCTCTGGTCCCCCGAGATGCACTCGAGGGCTACCTTTTTAGCTATGAGATAAGCTTATGCCATGATTTGAGTTTTTCATATATTCTTGCCCCGTCCGGGTTCCTGCCAGTTGGCCCGGGGGCTCGCCGCCTTGGCCTAAGTTCGCACCAATCAGAGCCGACTAGTAGTATGCCGACGCCAAAGCCCTCTCTTCGTTCCCAGTCATAGCTCGTAGCGCGGCTGTCCGACTGGCAAGAGCCAAAGGCCGGAAACGCTGTCCACACGAAAGGCAACTAAGGAAAATGCCAACTAGGGCCAAGCCGGCCTCTCGCCTCCCTCGTCTAACTGCTCAGCAGCCGGCAGCCCCGCCGCTCGCTCGATTAGCTATGCTCTACGCGGCTGAAGTAACTTGCTCGTTCTATATGACCCAGTCCCTGACCTAGCCACAGGCTGCAGAGCGGCTGTCCGGCTGGCAGGGAGGCGGCCAAAGGAACGCGGCAAAGGAAAAAGCCAAAGAGAGAAAAGCGAATTCAAGCTAGAACCCGGCAAGACATGCAACAATGTGGGGATTTAAACTTTGTACATTGCAAAAGGGCCCAAGGCCAGCATTCATCAAGTTTAAAGATACACCCCTAGTGGGTGGAGTTGCACATAACTGACATTGTTTTCAAACGCGAAGACAGAAAAAACTTGAAAAAAGATAAACATGCCATCTAGGCGGACGACCCCTTGGGCTGCGCGGACTAGTCGGCGACAGGCGTAGCTCCGGCTGGCGGGGCATCCGGCTGCTGGATCTCGGCCTGGCTATCTGCGGTGGCTGACATGGTCTCCGGCAGGTCGCTAGTCGGCGCTGGGTCGGGCCGAGTCCGGCTGGTCGCTCCACCATCTGGAGCAACGTAGCTGCCTTCCTCGTCCTCAACGTCCTTGTCGCCTTTGTCGCTGGAGGCGATCTCCTCCACCGAGTCCTCCACGTCCGACGGGTTCAGACCGAACCAGGACGAGGGAACGACGGCGCCGTCATCTGCCCGCTCTGGGAAGAAGGCGTCAACATCGGCGTAGTCAGCGAGAGCAGATGCCTGGATGGCGATATTCTCGCCCTCCGCCATCAGCTCCGGCAGCGCCTCCTGGCGGAAGGTCGCCAGCTGCGCCAAGCGCATGCCAGGGTACTAGGCCTTGACAAACTCCAGCGCCCTGGCGGCCCCAGCTCGCGCCGCGGAGCTCTTCCAGGCTTCGAGCGGGTTGACCGCTACATCCAGCCAGTCGGCCGTCCGATTGGGAGTCTGTGGGATCGGGCCACCTGGCCACAAGGTGTCCAAGACCCGTGACCTGGCGCGCTGAAGCCGACGGAGCAGGCGGCGCATTGGCTCAAGGTGCATCCGGACGCCCGCGAGTTGTTCGCTCACCGTCCGAGGCCGGTCCTGCTCAATCTCCTTGCCATCGCGCTGACACTCTTCGCGCTAAGCCTCGATGGCCATGCAGATGGCAACAGAGTGGCCCGGGAGGAACTCTGCGCATAAAAAGACAAGGGTGTTAGAAGACGGCCTCCGGTAGCAAGAAGTCGGAACAGAAGAAAAAGGGCATACAGTCGAGCATGTCCTCAATCACAGAGTAGCTGTCATCGAGGAGCTTCTCCTTCTCAGCCCACTCCACACGCTCAGTCTCGAACTCGGCCCTGAGCTCGGCCTCGTCCGCCTCCAGCTTTTTGACCTGCTCCGTGTGCCGCACGGCCTGGTCTGCCAGCTCCTTCTCCAGTCGGTCGCGCGCGGAGGCCGCCTGATCGTGCTCCTGCCTCATGACCTGGAGTTAGCTTTCGAGTTCTGCCATGTGCTGAACCAGCTGGGCGGCGGCCACTGCAAAAAAAAACAAGCGGTGTCACCACCTACTTCAACAAAACCAAGAATAAGCTGTCGGAGAAGATACGGCCCGACTGCTCAGCAGTCGGCCTAACTCTCGGGGGCTACACCCAGTGGGTGCGCTTGCGCGCGTCCCACTGAAAGCCGGCTTACTTACTTCGGCTCTGAGCCAGCTCAGCAGTCCGGGTGTGAGCGTCTGTTTCTGCGCATTGTACGCGGCCACCCGCATGTTGTGGAGGTCCTGCAATAGCAACAAGTGTTTCAACAAACAAAAAGAACACCTTGGAGTTCCAACCCGCCTGCTCAGTAGCCGGCTCGAAACTTGGGGGCCACACCCAGTGGGTGTGCTGGCGCGCCCCCACAAAAGATTACAAGATGAAGAAGCAAAAATAAGATGCACATACCCAGATGGCCGACCGCGTCACCAACATCTCCTCCCTCACCTTCTGAAGGATGGCATTCTGGGAGAGGAACCGGTCCTCCATAGCCCGCACCGCCAAGTTCAAGGCGACGGGGTCGGCTCCTGCGACCCAGGCTGAGGAAGCGGCGCTTGTGGCCTCAGCATAGCCCCCCCCGCGAGCTCGAGGTCGCGGCCTCCACCTACCGTCTTGTCTCCGACTCTCCCCACATCGGACGCCGGCGCGCAGGAGTACGCGCCCCCGCCGCCTACCCGGCACCAGCCAGTGGTGCCTCCGGCTGTTTAGGCTCGCCACCTCCTCATCCGCTAGCATCCGGCGCACGCAGGGTCTCCTCCACCTAAGGGACGATAGTGTTGGGGACCATAGGCTCCAGCACCGACTGGCCGGCCCTGGCCGCTCCAGGCGGCGTTAGGTTCTCCGCCACCTCCACCTCCGGCCGTTCAAGGGTAACGGTATCCGGGACCTCGCCACCAGCCAGATCCGCCATGCCCCTGGCGTCGGCCTCCGCCTACGTCGTGGTCACGACCTCTGCCTGCGCCTCTGTCGCCGCCTCCGCCTCTTCTTCCGCCGCGGCCCAGGCCTCCGCCTGCGCTGCCTCCTCCGCCTGGGCGTCGGCCCACGCCTTCTCCGCGGCCTTATGTGCCTCGCGCGCCTCCCATGTGTTTCTCTCCTGCACCTCCCGGAGGGCGGCAGCCGGATCCGGACGCCGAGCATCCGCGGAGCCGTCCACTGGGTCCATCAGCGAGGCGGATGAAGCCCGTGTGGCGGTGAAGGCCGTCCTGCTCAACAAGAAAGCAAAGATAAGGAAACACCCCAAGAAAGAAGAAAAACATGAAGTCAGAGCGGCGAGTGTGCTTACCCGGACAAAAGGATGGCAATTTTACCCATGGACATGGATACCCATGGATATCCGACCCGAATGGATAGGGTTTGAATATGCTTTTGTGCCCATGGGCGACGCACAAACCCGACCGTTTACTCATGGGTAGGGCACGGATATAATCTTATACCCATGGGTATACTCAAACCCGACCCGATAGTATTACTTAATGGAAAAAATATGGTATCCCTACCCCACTATCACATGTTCCACTGCAATTTAACACTTTGTTATCTAAAGCATGCAAAAGAATTTGTGCAATCCCCATCGTAACTTTTATTAGTTGACATTCAATCCCCACCGTAACGTACTCCAGTGCCCCTTCCCTTATTTTTATCTCCTCATCATTCTCATCTTTCATAAAAATACTAAATGATATTCGGTTGTTAGTGGACGTTGATTTACCATAAGTGATGCCTAGCTTGCCACGAGGTGAATAATGGAATAGCTTATCGCCTGTTAATGATTTCATATGTATTATTTATTGTCTTGAGAGGACCCACTGGATATCCAATGGGTATGGATATCCATCTGGTTTGGACATGGACACAATTTTTCACCCGTGGATTTTTTCATGGGCGGGCAAAGACTGTCTGCATGGATATGGATATGGATTTAATATTGTTCAACCCGATCCAAACCAGACCCATTGCCATCCTTACCCGGACATGAACGGCATGGGCTTGGGCCTCTTCCGGGTGGCGGCCACCTTCTGGGCCTCATGCCGCCTGGTGGCATCCGCTTGTCTGGTGGCGTCCACCTATTTTGCCTTCTTGGCCGGGTGGCTACCGTACCTCCCCACCAGGCGGCGCTTGTGCCCACCGGGTGCAGCAACCGACCGTGACATAGAGGTTCTGGCTCCTGTTCCCGCGCCCCTAGGCGGGCGCCGCTCCTCGTCGCCTTTGTCGTCGTCCGCCAAGCCCGGACATCGCCGATTCCTCCTCCGTCGCCTCCTGCGGAGCCGCCTGCCTTGGGGCCGTCTGCTCTTCCACCGCCTCCTCCTGTGATCTCTTCGTCTCCGCCTTCCTCCATGGAGGCCGCCCTAGCTTGGGATCCTCGGCGTCGCTATCCTCGTGGTCCGACATCCACTTGTGGCCAGGAGCCAGCGTGCCTTGGCCCATGAAGCGCTGCTGCAAAAACCAACTTGTCAAGACGGAGGGACAAAGAATATTGCAAATAAAGCAGTCGGATCTGGTAGTTACCGCTGGAGGGGGGTTGGCCCGACTATAAGGCTTCCTACCGATACGCCACTCCGCCTCGCTGAGCTTGTAGTTGGTGATGTCGTTGACATGGCGGGCCACCTCCACCCTCGGCATCTCCTCGCTGAGCTTGTAGTTGCAACTATGTGAGCAACCTATATGATGCAAAAAGATCACTGAGAGGTAAGAGTATGGTGGAAACTGGTAGAGGGCGGTAGTACCGCGACCTGCGAGCGGTAGTACCGCCACAAGCGGTAGTACCGCTCCATAGAGAGCGGTAGTACCGCTCGAGACGGGGAAACAACAGTTTCCTACTACCGTGGTCAGATCCGGCACTACCGTCCTACCAAATTCAAAAATACTCCAACCAAACATCAATCCAAACTGCCTAGAAGCTTTCTCCATCCTACTCAAGCCTAGATTTGGCCAAAAATCTAGAGATGCAACTGCTATTGCCCCTAAGATGCTAGATTGGAAATCTAGACAAAAAGAAGGAGGGAACGGGGGCAATACCGGCATCCATGGCAAGAGGACAAGGTGGGGATTGTCTCCACCGAAGGAAATGGAGGGAACGCCTCGGAGAGGGAGATCCGTCAGAGCCCTCCCGCGGCGCCGGTTGCTGGAGAGAGAGGAACAGAACGAGGGGCGTGCGAATGGGTATGGGGGAGAAGAAAACTCCCCCTGCCCCCGATATAACCCTCTGCACGTGCCTCACAGTGGTAGTACCGTGCTGGAGGGCGGTAGTACCGCTTGGAGCAGTAGTACCGCTCGCCAGCAGTGGTAGTACCGCTCAACAACCAAAAATGCCTCTAGAAAAACGGCTCAAGCACAACAAAAATGAGAAAGCAAGGCTAAGAAAATAAAAGACCAACAAGGCAAACACACACACTAACAACGATCCAGAGGCCACTCCTTCAAGACAACCACACGAAAGCAGAGCGAGCTCTGGCCTCTCTCAAGAGAGGGCGGTGGCCGGAGCCACCTATGTTTGAGTCAATTGGTATGGCACCGTGAAGAATTATCCTTGGGCCCATGACCAAAACTCGTCTTTGAAGCACAAGTACCATCAAAAATGGCTAATGTGAAAGAGTTGATCGTTTTATGCATAATGGGGGGAGGGAGAGTTCATTGAGAGAACAACACTTCCCCTATGTCCATGCCTACACCTAAACTAGACAACAAGATGAGTGTGGTGGGGGGTGCAAGGGTTCAAGTCACATTGCTCGAATCAATGATATTTAGCTCATGCCTTAACTCGCGAAATCTTGCTTCATCCAAGGGCTTCGTGAAAATATCTGCAAGGTTATCATGAGTGTTGACATACTTGAGCTCGATCTCCCCTCGCCTAATGTGATCCCGGATGAAATGATACCGAATCTCAATGTGCTTTGTCTTGAAGTGTTGCACCTGGTTGAGAGAAATCTTGATGGCACTTTCGTTGTCACACCAAAGAGGCACTTTGTCACAAATGACACCGTATTCCTTTAAAGTTTGCCTCATCCATAAGAGTTGTGCACAACAACTACCGGCCGCCACATACTCCGCTTTGGTGGACGAGAGAGACACACAACTTTGCTTCTTGGAAGACCAACTCACCAAAGAGCACCCAAGAAACTGGCACCCTCCGGAAGTGGACTTCCTATCCACTTTGCCGCCCAATCGGAATCCGTAAATCCTTCAAGCTTGAAGTTTGCCCCTCTTGGGTACCATAAGCCAAAGTTTGGGGTATGAGCCAAATATCGAAAGATTCGCTTGACTGCCACATAGTGACTTTCCTTTGGTGCGGCTTGAAACCATGCACACATCCCCACACTCAGCATGATATCCGGTCTAGATGCACAAAGGTAAAGCAAGGAGCCAATCATGGAGCGATATACCTTTTGATCCACCGCTTTACCATTGGGATCAATGTCAAGTTGGCACTTGGTGGGCATTGGAGTAGTAGCCGGCTTGACATCACTTAGCTTGAATCTTTTAGCATGTCTTGAGTGTATTTGGCTTGGTTGATGAAGTTTCCTTCTCTTCTTTGTTTGATGTCAAAACCAAGGAAGAACTTCAACTCTCCCATCGAAGACATCTTGAACTTGGAGGTCATGAGAGCGGCAAATTCCTCATTGAAAGCTTTGTTAGGAGAACCAAAGATAATATCATCAACATATAGTTGGCATACAAACAACTCCCCTTTGACCTTCTTAGTAAAAAGAGTGGGGTCGATTAGCCCCACCTCAAATCCACGATCTTGTAACAACTCGGTAAGGTGGTCATACCACGCACGTGGGGCTTGTTTAAGGCCATAGAGTGCCTTATCGAGTTGATACACATGATCCGGGAAAGTAGGGATCCTCGAACCTGGGGGGTTGCTTGACATAGACCAACTTATTAATAGGACCATTAAGAAAAGCACTTTTCACATCCATTTGTTGCAACTTAAAGTTGTGATGGGAAGCATAGGCAATCAACAAACGTATGGATTCAAGGCGAGCAACGGGAGCAAAGGTTTCACCGTAGTCGATACCCTCGACTTGGGAGTAGCCTTGTGCTACCAATCTTGCCTTGTTGCGAATGATGTTCCCATGAGCATCTTGCTTGTTCTTGAAGATCCACTTGGTTCCAATGACGTTGTGGTCCCCCGATGGCCTTGGCACCAATCTCCATACTTTGTTGTACTCGAAGTTCTTGAGTTCTTCTTGCATGGCATTGAGCCAATCTGAGTCTTCGAGCGCCTCATAGACCTTTTGGGGTTCAACACTAGAGACAAACGCGTGATGTTCACAATAGTTTGCTAATTGTCTACGAGTGCTTACCCCCTTTCTTAGGCTTCCAACCGCATTTTCCATGAGATGGCCTTGGGTGGTGAGCTTGGAAGCAATCTTCACGGCACAATGCTCTAATTCGTCCTCGGGTGTGGAAGGAGGAGGGTTGACTTGATCATCTTGAGCGCCGTCTTGAGCTTGTTCTTGATCTTGAGCTTGCTCATGATCTTGAACTTGCTCGAGGGGAAGAACTTGACCTTGGGCATCATTTAGAGGTTCACCACCATCTTGAGATTGATCTTGCCCTTGGTCTTGTTCACGAGGTTGAGGGCCTTCACTTTGTTCTTCGGAAGCGTGTGGGTCTTGGGGAGGTGATGGCTCCACTTGAGTAGAGCATTGTCCTTCTCCTTCGGCCACAAGGGGTTCCTCAATGGGTAGAATTTGACCAATACCCATTCTTCTTATGGCTTGGGGAGGAATTTCATGACCTACATCACAAGTACCACTTTGCTCCACTTGGGAGCCGTTATTTTCGTCAAACTCCACGTTACACGTCTCCTTAATGAGTCCGGTGGACTTGTTGAGAACACGGTAAGCATGAGAGTTTGTAGCATAACCAACAAATATTCCCTCATGAGCTCTAGCCTCGAATTTAGACAAACGGACACCTTTCTTGAGAATGAAACACTTACAACCAAACACCCGGAAGTACTTGAGGTTGGGCTTGTTGCCAGTGAGTATCTCATAAGGGGTCTTGTTCAAGCCTTTGCGGTGATAGAGCCGATTGGATGCATGACATGCGGTGTTGATGGCTTCGGCCCAAAAGTTGTATGGAGACTTGAACTCCGCCATCATGGTCCTTGCCGCATCCATCAACGTCCGATTCTTCCTCTCTGCTACACCATTTTGTTGAGGAGTATAAGGTGCAGCATATTGATGCTTGATCCCCTCATCACTAAGAAACTCATCCAAGGTGTAGTTCTTCAACTCGGTGCTGTTGTCACTTCTTATTGTCAAGATCTTTGCATTATGTTGACGTTGAGCTTCATTTGCAAAGTCGATGACGGTTTGTTGAGTCTCACTCTTCCTCTTGAAGAAGTATACCCAAGTGTATCTTGAATAGTCATCCACAATCACCAAGCAATACTTTCTACCTCCAAGACTATCAAAAGATGGAGGCCCAAAGAGATCCATGTGAAGGAGCTCCAAGGGTCTCTTCAAGTAGATGATGGTTGATGGAGGGTGATCCTTCTCATGAAGCTTTCCTTCAATACAAGCACTGCAAGCACGATCTTTGGCAAAACTAACATTTGTTAGTCCACAGACATGGTCCCCCTTGAGAAGACTTTGCAAAGATCTCATATTGACGTGGGCCAAACGGCGATGCCAAAGCCATCCCACGTCAACTTTAGCCATTAGGCATGTTGCGGTCTTAGTGGGTCGCTCCGAAAAGTTAATCACATAGAGACCGTTCTCGACATGCCCAACAAAGGCTACTTTAAGAGTCTTGCTCCACAAGAGGGCCACGGTATCAATGTCAAAGAAAGTAGCAAAACCCATGAGTGCAAGTTGACGAACGGAAAGCAAATTGTATGCAAGGGACTCAACAAGCATGACTTTCTCGATCGTGAGATCATGAGAAATGACAACCTTGCCAAGACCCAATACCTTAGAATGTGAGGCATCACCCCACTCAACATTGGTGGGCATAGATGGAATCTTTTGCATGTCCACCACCAAGTCCTTGCTTCCGGTCATATGATTTGTTGCTCCACTATCAAGCAACCATGATCCCCCACCGGAAGCAAACACCTACAAGAGATCAATGCTTGGTTTTAGGTACTCATTTAGTAATGGGTCCTTTGATGTTAGTAACAAGGGTCTTAGGAACCCAAATAGACCATTCAATGTACTCATAAAAAGAACCAACAAATTTAGCATAAACATGTCCATCACTCGCATGTCACAACACATATGACGGATTAAAGTCGCCGGCTTTGTTGGAGGAAATGCTTTTGCCCTTTTGGGCATCAACTCCCTTCACCTTTTCCTTCTTCTCCTTAGGAGCACCCTCTCCCTCTTTCACAAAAGTTTTCTTGAGAGGAGGAGGACGTTTGGTCTTGTCGTTCTTCTTCTTCTTGCTCTTGGATTTGGGTGAAAACCCAATTCCTTCCTTGGCCACAACTTCCTTTTGATTGTTCAAAAGGTCGTTGAGGTTCTTCTCACCTTGAATGCATGACACAAGGCCTTTCTCAAGTTGATCCTTCAATTTGGCATTCTCCTCCACAAGATGCACATGCTCACAACATGGGTTAGTAGCACATGCATTATCAACTAAAACCATATGAGGGAAGGTGGCCTTTTCCTTGGTTAGCTCAACTTGGAGTTGAGCATGAGACTCCTTGAGGTTAGCGTGAGCACCCTTCAAGACCTTGTGGGCCTTGTCAAGTATCTCAAACTCCTCTTTGAGTCTAGCATGATCAACGCCAAGTTTAGCCTTCTCGGAAGTTAGCACACGAGACACGACAAGAGCATGATCAATATCTTTATTTAACTTAGCATGGTCATCGTTGTGTGACTCCTCAAAAGTCAAACGGTGAACACGCTCTTCCTCAAGGGCATTAGAGAGATCCGATATCTCATCGGCATAGTCACGACTATGACCTTCCATCTTAGAGATGGTTTCTTCGTGAGCCTCGATCATTTCATTGGCCTCACCAAGTTGTTCCAAGAGAGCAACAAAATGCTTCTTGGACTTGCCCTTGAGCTTACTCATAAAAGACTCAAATTCATTCACTTCCTCATTAGACCCATCATGTTCATCAATGCAATCCTCCAAGGAGGGATTAGTAATGATGGTGGTTGTGATGTTGGGGGTTACCTTGTTTGAAGCTTTAGCCATGAGGCACTTGGCGGTGATGTTTTCGTTGGGTGAATCAAAGAGAGACACCGGTGGAGTAGTAGCAATGGCAACGGATGCCATGGCCATTGCTTCTCCATTTTCATCATCATCGTCATCCTCTTGGTATTCTTCTTGAACCACCAACCCACGAGTGGGAGTCTTCTTGGAGAAGTTTTTCTTGTTGGGGAAGGACTTGGCTTTGTCTTTTCGGATGAATTTGCCACCATTGTCTTCCCGCTTCTCATAAGGACAATCCGCAACGAAATGGCTCACATTGCCACAGTTGAATCAAGTTCTAACTCTTTGCTTGCCCTTGGCGCCACTTGAGTTGTTCTTGTTGAAGTTGGGTCTTGTATTATTTTTGCTCCAAAATTGTCTTGAAGCAAGGGCCATGTGATCATGATAATCATACTTGGTGTCTTCGGGGTTGCTCTCCTCATCTTCCACTTCTTCCTCTTCTTCCATAATAACCTTGGCCTTCAAAGCAAGGTTGGGCTTCTTTCCCCTTTGAGAACGGAGCACCGCATTGTCGGTGGTCTTGTCCAAGATGCTCATTGCAACGAACTCATCCAACACTTCACTTGAGGTCATGGAGTGGAAGTCCGGTCTTTGACGAATGACAGAGGACATGGCCTTGTTGTAGGGCATCATGGCCTTGATGAATTTGTGCTTGATCCAATTGTCATCCGTGTCCTTGCTTCCATGATCTCGGAGTGAGACCGCGAGTTTGGTCACTCTTCGAAAGAGCTCACGAGGTTCTTCATCTTCTTTCATTGCAAACTCATCGGCTTCATCTTGCACCACTTCATAGTTGGAGCGTTGAATGCTAGCACTTCCTCGATAGAGAGACACAACACATTTCCATGCGTCCTTAGCCATGGCATGAGGTCAAAGATGAGGGAGATCTTCGGGAAGGATTGCATCTTGGATGATGAAGAGAGCACTCTCATTGAATTGATTATCCACGGCTTCTCGAGGGGTGAAGTTGCTTGGGTCATGAGGATAGAAACCTTCTTCAATGATTCTCCAAAGGTTAGTATTCACATGTTTTAAATGACGCATGAAGCGATAAACCCAAGAATCAAAATCTTCATGTTTCTCATACTTAGGAGGAGGACCGGCATGATTTAAATGAGTAGAGGGAATCGGCCCTCCATAAATTGGAGGTTCCACATGCGCAAAGATGCCGGTGCCATTTTTACCACTGGACATAGGAGCTTTCTCACTAGTAGCTTCCCCCTTTTCAGGGTTAGCATCCATCACCGTGTTGGCGGGATCACCCACTTTCACGGGCGCGGTGGAAAGTTTAAGCCCTTCTAAGAATTCCTTAAACATGTCCTTGACCTTGGTCATCATGGAGGTTTTCAATGTGTCCAACGCCACATTGAATTCCTCACGTGAGATCGAGTTTACCCCCATCTCCCGTAGATGATATCGGATTCGCACCGGAGTGCTCTCCCACATCATCTATGATGTCAGCCATACTCTTCGGACGGTAAAGTCCTTAAAAAGAGATGAGTCTCTGACACTAATTGAAAGGATTGATATGGTTTACTAGAGGGGGGGGGGGTGAATAGGCAACTAACAATTTTTAAGCTTTTCTTTAACAATTTAAACTTTGCAACAAAATAGGTTGTCTAGATATGCAACTATGTGAGCAACCTATATGATGCAAAAACAACTAGCACATAAGCAAGCAAGGGATACAACACAAGTAGGCTTGCAAGAGTAAAGGCACGAAATAACCAAGAGTGGAGCCGGTGGAGATGAGGATGTGTTACCGAAGTTCCTTCCTTTTAAGGGGAAGTACATCTCTGTTAGAGCGGTGTGGAGGCACAATGCTCCCCAAGAAGCCACTAGGGCCACCGTATTCTCCTCACGCCCTCACACAATGCGAGATGTCGTGATTCCACTATTGGTGCCCTTGAAGGCGGCGACCGAACCTTTACAAACAAGGTTGGGGCTAACTCCACAACAATTGGAGGCTCCCAACAACACCACGAAGCTTCACCACAATGGAGTATGGCTTCGAGGCGACCTCAACCGTCTAGGGTGCTCAAACACCCAAGAGTAACAAGATCCGCTAGGGATAAGAGAGGGAATCAAATTTCTCTTGGGGGAAGTGTAGATCGGGGCCTTCTCAACCAATCCCGAGCAAACCAACAAGTTTGATTGGCTAGGGAGAGAGATCGGGCGAAAATGGAGCTTGGAGCAACAATGGAGCTTTGGGGGAAAGAGGTAGGTCAACTTTGGGGAAGAAGACACCTTTATATAGTGGGGGAACCAATCTAACCGTTACCCCACTGAACATCCACGCACAGAGCGGTACTACCGCTAGGGCAGGGCGATACTACCGCTGAGAGCGTTACTACCGCTCCCACCCAGCGGTACTACCGCGCTGACAAGGAAGGCAGGGTCCTGGCCCCAGAGCGGTACTACCGCGGGAGTAAGAGCGGTACTACCGCTTGGAGCGGTACTACTGCTTGGAGCGGTACTACCGCTAGTACTACCGCTCCTAGTACCGTAAAACCCGACACGGAAAACATCGGTCTTGAATCGAGGCGGTAGTAGCCCGGAACCACTGCGGTACTACGGCCGAAGACCACAAGCGGTACTACTGCTCTGGGAGCGGTACTACTGCTGAGAGCGGTACTATCGCTCTTGGAGCGATACTGCCGCTTGATGAGCTTCAGCGGTACTACCGCTGAGGACCGCGGTACTACCGCTGGGACAGGACGGAGCAGGTACAGAGGGAAAGGCAGCTCCAATGATGCGGAAGGAAGACGCCGGGTGTGATAAGGATGTGTACGTGTTGATTCCACCCTAGCCTTACCAAAGCGGATCCCCTCTTGATAGTACGGTGACTCCTACGAAACTAGTCCACCAACAACGAAACGAAGGAGCTACACCATCTTGAATAAAACACCGAGGGGAGGTAATCGTCTCGTGCCAATGGATGAATCTCTGAAAGAACTTAACGCACACGATTAGTCCTTAAAAGCATTGTCATCAATCACCAAAACAACTTGGGGATAAATATGCCCTTACAACTACTAATAGCAAGACTTCACCCATGTCCTCAGGAACAAACGTAACTACTCACAAAGCATATTCATGTTCATAATCAGAGGAGTAATAATATGCATAAAGGATCTAAACATATGATCTTCCACCAAGTAAACCAATTAGCATCAACTACAAGGAGTAATCAACACTACTAGCAACCCACATGTACCAACTTGTGGTTTTGATACAAGATTGGATACAAGAGATGAACTAGGATTTTGAAAGGAGATGGTGCTGGTGAAGATGTTGATGGAGATTGACCCCCTCTCGATGAGAGGATCGTTGGTGATGACGTTGGTGATGATTTCCCCCTCTAGGAGGGAAGTGTCCCCGGCAGAACAGCTCCGCTAGAGCCCTAGATTGATTCCGCCAAGGTTCTGCCTCGTGGCGACAGAGTTTCGTCCCATAAGCTTGCCCCCGATTTGTTCTAGGGTAAAAGTGATGATATAGCAGAAGATGGACACCGGAGGCCCACCAGGGGGGCCCAGGAGATAGGGGGTGCGCCCTATAGGCACTACTGGAAACATGGAATTTGCCATCTGCCATGACAGATGGCAAAGGCATGGTCGGCGGATGGCAAAGGCTTTGCCATCTGCCAGCAGATGGCAAACAGTTCGTCTGAAACCCTGCGGTAAAGGCTTCTTTGCCGTCTGCTGGCTGATGGCAAAGAGCCTGTGGCTTTGCCATCTGCTGGCAGATGGCAAAGCCTCTTAACGGGGTTAGCCCCGTTAGAAGGCTAACGACATACTTTGCCATCTGCTAGCAGATGGCAAAGGCTGCCGGCTCTTTGCCATCTGCCAGCAGATGGCAAAGGCTACAGGCTCTTTGCCGTCTGCCAGCAGATGGCAAAGGCTACAGGCTCTTTGCCGTCTGCCAGCAGATGGCAAAGGCTGCATGCTTTGCCATCTGCCAGCAGATGGCAAAGAGGTTTGCCATCTGTTGACAGATGGCAAAGAGCCCAAATAAGCCAGCCCAAATTTTACATGTAGATGACACGTGGCCTCTTTGCCATCTGCTAGCTGATGCAAAGCTCTTTGCCATCTTCCAGCAGATGGCAAAGTGACTATATTGCCCCATTTAATTTTTTATTTATATCAATTCATTTTCGCAGAAATCAAACACAAATATATTTATATGACCAATATAGCATATTCAACACATATTACCAATAGTCATGAACACATATGTATCCAACGCATGTTACCAATAGTAGCAAGTTTCATCCGTACATATACATAGTTTCATCAATATTACATAGTTTCATCCATAGGTAGCAAGTTTCACAAGGTCAAAACAAAAACTAAATACAAGCACTCCATCAACCCAAGTTTCCGTGATCTTAAGAAAATCTATAAAATGGGAAAGAAGAAAGTTAGAAGAAGAAGACTAGAAGAAGAAGATTATTACGATGCAACTAAAATGTGAAGATTATTATGATGCAACTTATATCTGTAAAATAGGTCATTTTGGAGCTAAGTATGGTTATTATGTCATTTTTGAGCTAGCTAAGCATACTAAGTCATTTTGGTGTAAAACATGCTAAGGTCATTCTAGAGCTAAGTAAGGTTATTATGTCATTTTGGAGCTAGCTAAGCATGTGAAGTCATTTAGGAGCTAAAATATGTCATTTCTTAAGCATATTATGTCATTTTAGAGTTAGCTAAGCATATTAAGTCATTTTGGAGGAAAAGATGCTAAGTATAGGTCATTTTAGAGCTATCCTAGGTTAAATAGGTCTTTTTTAGCTAGCTAAGCATATTAAGTCATTTCGGAGGAAAAATGCTAAGTATAGGTCATTTTAGAGCTATCCTAGGTTAAATAGGTCATTTTGGAGCTAATTAAGCTTATTACGTAATTTTTGAGCTAGCTAAGCATATTGAGTCATTTTGGAGGAAAAAATGCTAAGTATAGGTCATTTTAGAGCTATCCCAAGTTAAATAGGTCATTTTGGAGCTAAGTAAGGTTATTATGTCATTTTGGAGCTAGCTAAGCATATAAGTCATTTAGGAGCTAAAATATGTCATTTCTTAAGCATATTATGTCATTTTAGAGCTAGTTAAGCATATTAAGTCATTTTGGAGGAAAAGATGCTAAGTATAGGTCATTTTAGAGCTATCCTAGGTTAAATAGGTCATTTTTAAGCTAGCTAAATATATTAAGTCATTTTGGAGGAAAAAATGCTAAGTATAGGTCATTTTAGAGCTATCGTAGGTTAAATAGGTCATTTTGGAGATAATTAAGCTTATTATGTAATTTTTGAGCTAGCTAAGCATATTGAGTCATTTAGGAGGAAAAAATGCTAAGTATAGGTCATTTTAGAGCTAGCCTAGGTTAAATAGGTCATTTTGGAGCTAAGTAAGGTTATTATGTCATTTTGGAGCTAGCTAAGCATGTGAAGTCATTTAGAAGCTAAACTATGTCATTTCTTAAGCATATTATGTCATTTTAGAGCTAGTTAAGCATATTAAGTAATTTTGGAGGAAAAGATTCTAAGTATAGGTCATTTTAGAGCTACCCTAGGTTAAATAGGTCATTTTGAAGCTAGCTAAGGATAATAAGTTATTTTGGAGGAAAAAATGCTAAGTATAGGTCATTTTAGAGCTATCCTAGGTTAAATAGGTCATTTTGGAGCTAATTAAGCTTATTATGCAATTTTTGAGCTAGCTAAGCATATTAAGTCATTTTGGAGGAAAAAATGCTAAGTATAGGTCATTTTAGAGCTAGCCTAGGTTGAATAGGTCATTTTGAAGCTAAGTAAGGTTATTATGTCATTTTGGAGCTAGCTAAGCATATGAAGTCATTTAGGACCTAAAATATGTCATTTCTTAAGCATATTATATCATTTTAGAGCTAGCTAAGCATATTAAGTCATTTTGGAGGAAAAGATGCTAAGTATAGGTCATTTTAGAGCTATCCTAGGTTAAATATGACATTTTTAAGCTAGCTAAGCATATTAAGTCATTTTGGAGGAAAAATGCTAAGTATAGGTCATTTTAGAGCTATCCTAGGTTAAATATGTCATTTTGGAGCTAATTAAGCTTATTATGTCATTTTTGAGCTAGCTAAGCATATTGAGTCATTTTGGAGGAAAAAATGCTAAGTATATGATTATGTCGCTAGTATCCATATGGCAGAGAACCCGGGCCGACATGACTAGTCATAGAACCAAGGTGGCACAAACGTACAGGGACAGGCATACATGACCCAGCAATGCACGTGTCGGTCATCAGCGAGTGCAACCAAGTCGTAGCAAGCTACAAGGACTTCGGTGATACACCGCGTGACATTTCCCCGTAGGGACAGACACAGGAGCAAAGAAGGACACATGCCGGTCAATCCATGTGTTCCGGAGCAGTAGCGAACTACCATGGCTCAGTGGAAGCACTAGGAGGCATTTCCCTGTATGGAAGGCTACCAAAGGCACACGACTAGGTGTCGAATCCCACACATACAATGCATTTCAAACATACACACATTATGCACGATATGTGTAGATACAACATGGCATCACAACAAAACTCTATTAAGCAAAACACTTGGGAAACTTACCGTCATCACGGAGGTGTAGGTGTAGGTGTAGGTGTAGGACCGGTCGCGCCAGTGGCAGACGGAGAAGGATCGGTCGATGCTTGTCGGGAGTTACGCTGCACCAAAGATTATTTCCAATGTATTGTTAGCATGATGCAACTCAAATGTGAAGACTAGTAACTAATGACCGTTCAAATGAAACTCACCGTGCCCGCCGGAGCAATGACTGGCATCGGCGGAGGGGTCTGGCCGTTCTTCTCGCACATGGACTGCACATTTGGTTTTGACGAGTCAGTCATATTAGTTACTAATGAAAGGAACATTGCATGCATGATTTAGCTAATATGCAAAAGAAACTTACCACGAAGAGATCGTACATGGCCCGGTTAGCCGAGTCGTTCCGGTTCCTCTCCTCCTCCAACAGCCTAGCCGTCCTCTCCTCATTCTCCCTGTCCCTCTCCGCCGCCTGTCGGTCCCTCTCCGCCAACTGCCGGTCCCTCTCCTCAAAAGCAGCCTGGGTCTTCGCTCTCTCTGCCTCAATAGCAGCCTGCAACACCACTCGTTAGCATTGTAATCATCGACGGCCGCAAACACAATGTAACGGAGGAAAGGCTACTGAGTCCGTATAACAAACCTGGAATTCGATTTCCACTGGTCATAAACGAGGTGGTATCTCAGGATTAGAGCTGGTCTGGCGCTTCTTGATCTGCGGGAGAGTGCTACTACAACGTATCAGTCCATTACCAATGGCTAACGAGCCATGGGACCTCCCGCCACCAGATATCATCACCAGCTCTGGATCAAGAGGCCGGCTCGGGTTAAAGTCCGACCCTTTCCTCGCCTTCCCCTGCTTAATGTACTGCACCATCTTGTGGTGGGAGGCCTTGTTGCTGAAGTTCTTTGCATTTTCGAGGTCAGATTCAGAGAATGCCTTGGCCTTCTTGTACGGTGCAATATTGGACATGCCATAGAGGTCGAACAGCTCTGGCACTGGAGCCTTGTTGTGTTTTGACTAAAAGAGAGGAACAGAGTATTAGTTAAGGACTCAAGCTAGCACAAAGAATGAATTTGCATGAATCATGAAGCAAACCACACATACCCAGTTTTTCCTATACCCATGTAGGTTGACGCTGCCTAGATGGTGTGGCACACCTTTCATTTTGAAACGTTTCTCCTTTGCTATGTTGTGGGTGACGCGCCATTGGGGAGAGCACCACTCATCCACCAACACCTCCCAGCAGTCCATCTTGTCCGCACACCATCTCGGGGGCACCTAAGTTAAGCAAGAGTAATTTGAGCGCTACGCCTACAAATCAAATCAAGGAAACTAAGTACAAGGCCTTAAGAATAGGCAATTACCTTCATGTACTTCTCCTTACTCAGATACTTGTCCCGACACTTCTCTTTTCTCCTCCTAATACTAGTCTGTGCTAAGTAGTCTCGAACAGCCTGCGTCTGAGCCTCGTGCCGAAAGTTTCCAAGTAGGCGCCTGCACTCGGCGTCGATAACCCGAGCCACGGCCTCCTCCTGTCCCTCAGCACACCTGTAGAAGGCCTGCAATCAAACAAGGAAACACGGATTAGAAGGTCTGCAATCAAACAAGAAAACACATGTAGAACGTATGCAATCAAAGAAGAAACACAACGTAAATGGCAAAGGAGAAATTACCCAAAAACATGGCGATCATAATGTCGGCCACCGTGTCGCACTCGACATCGCCGACCCTATGCTCCGGCGGGGCCGGGGCAGCCAAGTAGTGCTCCCAGGTCATTCCTAGCTCTGGAACCCGGCCCTCACCGGGCAACGTGACCCACGCCGGGAAGCACTGGCGACAAATCACACCAAGGACAGTGTTGGGCGTGCGGACACCATCTTCGTGTGTCCAAGAACTGGAGTATGACAAGGCCAATGCATTAGATATTCTAAGAAACGTCAAGGCAAAAGGTTAAAAAAAGACTAAATGCACTTACTTCTCCCCGTTAGGCGCAATCAACCACCTCTGGTCGGGGGTCGCCGGGGTGGGCGGGAGCTTTGTACGACCATGCTGGTAGACTTTGCGCCCCTCAACCCACTCACCCTCGCTATAGCTATCAGGACTATAGTCTCCACCCTGAACACAACCATGTGCACTCAACTCCGTGCAGTCCTCCCATGGGCTCGGCTCCGACTCAGCGTGACCCCGTCTGAGCTCCGGAGTCTTGTGGGGCGAAGACTCGGCGGCCCGAGGCTCGGTGGCCCGAGGCTCGTCGTCGGCCCGAGGCTCGTCAGCCGTAGGCGCGTCTGCCATAGGCTTGTCGGCCGAAGGCTCGTGGAGTGTAGTCCGAGACGGGTCCACCTCAGATGGCTCGATCTCAGATGGAGCAACCCTATGGTCGGGTGACTCGGCTGGGGGTGGCGGCGAGGAAGGCGTAGCAGCCTTCCTACCTCTCCCGACGCCACGTCCACCTCTAGCAGCCTTCTCCTTCTTCTTACCCCCCGACCTCTCCCGGCCGAAGAAGAAGCGACCGTCGCTGGACTCTGCAAACTGAGATCTAGCGCTCTCCAGAGGCTATGGGGGGAATGGAACTACCCCTCCCACCACGCGCCGAGGTAGGAGCCCCGGAGCGCTCTCGACCCGCGCCCACCATCTGTCAACACCTGGAATGACAAAGAGTAAACGAAATTAGTACAACATAAAAAAATGAATACCTGACATGAATAATAATATGTATATAAATTCATTTTAGAGGAATAAATGCTAAGTATAGCTCATTTTAGAGCTATCCTAGGTTAAAGTCATTTTTGAGTTAATTAAGGTTGTTATGTCATTTTTGAGCTAGCTAAGCATACAAATTCATTTTGGAGGAATAAATGCTAAGTATAGCTCATTTTAGAGCTATCCTAGGTTAAAGTCATTTTTGAGCTAATTAAGGTTGTTATGTCATTTTTGAGCTAGCTAAGCATACAAATTCATTTTGGAGGAATAAATGCTAAGTATAGCTCATTTTAGAACTATCCTAGGTTAAAGTCATTTTTGAGCTAATTAAGGTTGTTATGTCATTTTTGAGCTAGCTAAGCATACAAATTCATTTTGGAGGAATAAATGCTAAGTATAGCTCATTTTAGAGCTATCCTAGGTTAAAGTCATTTTTGAGCTAATTAAGGTTGTTATGTCATTTTTGAGCTAGCTAGGTTAAAACTTGAACTAATTAATAATATATATGTATATAATAATAATGGAATACCTGACATGAACTATAATATTAATCTTCATTGTCATCATTAATAAATGCATCATCATCGTCTATATATGCTTCGGGGTCAATAAATGCATCATCCTCATCACTATTAGTAATGACGTGCTCATCATCATCATCATCAATAAATTCATCAACATCTGGAAGGCCTCCTACATGTAATCGGTCAAGCATTGACAGGTCATCTGCAACAGTAACCTATTCTTGTTCCGGCTCTTCTTGTTCCTGCTCAGGCTCGGATTCACTGTCGCTGTCTACTTGAATGTTATGAGGTGAGCGGTTCTTGAAACGTTTTTTTGGAAAGACGTGTTTCTTGGAAAAATTCTCCGTCATATGTGTCTGGATTAACGTGAGGTTCATAATCCTCTTCATTGGGGGGAGGTGGTCTAACACGTGGCGGCACTTCATAAATGACATCCCAACCTTCGAGATTTGGATCACTTTGGCAGGCCCACGGTAGATAGAAAACTTGGGTTGCTTGTTGAGCCGTAATATAGACATCGGGAACATCCAAATGGGTGCTTTGTTTGATTTCAACTAGCCCTAGATGTTAATGAGTCCTTCTAGTCTCTTTCGGCTGGAACCAATGACATTTGAAGACTACGACGTTCGGTGGGTTTGCACCATAGAATAGAACTTCATAAATTGCTTTAACTCTTCCATAATACTTGGTATCTCCTTCGCCGATAGCAGAGACACAACAATTTGTAGACTTTCGGTCGGCCATAGATAGCTCTTTGCCATAGGTACGAAAGTGATACCCGTTGATGTCGTATTTGTCAAATGAATGGACCTTATAGTCAAAACCATTAGCGACTTGTCTCAATTCGGTGTCCATAGACTCTGAACTAGCCTACAAGTTTAATACGAAAGGATTGTTGCATTAGCCAGAAATTAGAAGAAGAAATGAAATGGTCTAATGGAAATTACCGTTTGTTTGAACCAAGAGATGAAACTGGGATAGCCGCCTCCATGCATTGCCAGAAGCTCATACTCTTCGACGGAATCCTTTTGGATAACCGCTCCATATGAGAATTTGACGACGTATCGATTGTATCAAATATCCAGGAATAAGAGCAGTTCAAATGAAGTAGAGGTTGTGAAACAATGTACCGAGAACTTACTCGATGTACGGCCGCACTTCTGTTAGATTGTTCAAGATATACAACGTAATGGTCCGCCATTCGTTGTTATCCAACAATAAGGGAGTATAAGCACCGGCTGGTGCGAGCTTCCCTTTGAATAGGCTGAGGTTGGATCCACCCTTTTTAGGGTCGCCAACATTGTACCGAGGCTTTGGATTATGCAAATGACGATTTTTGGCTTTGTAGTGTGTTGTCACGAAGTTTGCCGCCTCCTCAGTAATGAATGACTCGGGCATCGATGCTTCAATTTGACGTTTATTTTTACATTTTGCTCGAAGCGTCTTCTGCATCCTTTTAGTTGCGTAGCACCAACGATTCTGCATGGGCCCCCCAATCATGCCTCGGTCGGGATATGCAAAATCGAATGCTGCATTGGATTAAAGAAGCCATGTGGAAAGATCTTCTCCAACTTGCAGATCAACTCTGGCGCCAACTCTTCCATTTCTTCTAGCAAGCCAGGCGATAATTCTTTCGCACATAGAACACGGAAGAAATAGCTCAACTCTGCCAGTACTAGCCATTCATCCTCAGGGATAAAGCCTCGCAACATCACCGGCATTACCCGCTCAAGCCATATGTGCCAATCATGACTCTTGAGACCAAATATTTTCAATTTTCAAGGCTCGCTCCCCTCTTTAGATTCGATGCATACCCATCGGGGAACATCAACTCCTTTTTCACCCATAGGAGTATTTCGCTCATAACCGGCCTTCCAAGATTGAACCATGCCTTTGGCTTCGTCCAGTTCTTCTTTCCTTCTGGTTGTTTCATGTTTTGTAGTGGTCTATCACATAGAGCCTCCTGATCGACTCTGGCCTTAGGATTATCCTTCGTTTTCCCCTCTATGCCGAACAATGTACCAAAGAGGGCCTCGCCGACATTCTTTTCAGTGTGCATCACGTTGATGTTGTGTGGGCAAAGGAGGTCTTTGAAGTACGGCAGATCCCACAAGCATATCTTGTGGGTCCAGGCGTGTTTCGTATTATACCCCTTGAAATACCCTGGATGCTTTCGATCCGGCTCGAGAGCGTTTAACTAATCCAGGGTCTGTTGGCCTGTCAATGCAGGTGGTGCAAAGTTTTTGACATCTCTACCTTTGATGAAGTACTTCTTGTCTTTTCTGAACTTATGGTGAGGATCCAGGAACTGTCTATGCATGTCGAAGCAAGAAAACTTGCCACCCGCCTGCAGCCGACGAAACTCAAGAGCTGCCTTGCATGTGGGGCACGGGAACCTTCCATTCACACACCAGCCAACGAATAGCGCATACGCCGGCAAGTCATGCATCGAGTACATGTACCACACACGCATTAGGAAGTTTTTTTTGTAGCGGCGTCGTATGTCTTGATCCCATTATCCCAAGCTTCTTGCAGTTCATCCTTGAGCGGCTGCATGTACACATTCATATTCTTCCCCGGATAGTTGGGCCCCGGAATTATCAACGTCAGGAAAATGTTCTTTCTTTGCATAATCTGTCCTGGGGGGAGATTGAGTGGAATGACAAATACAGGCCAACAACTGTATTGGGCTGCCATCATACCAAACACATTGAACCCATCCGTGCTGATGGCTACTCGAGGATTCCTTGGATCTCCGCTTTTTCATCATGCAATGCATCGAAGTGTTTCCATGCAGCACCATCCGATGTGTGTACCATCATCAGATTCCCATCTGCATCCCGTTCGGTTCTTTTGCCCAATTTGTGCCATGTCATCTGTCTGGCCGTCTCTTCGACCATGAATAGACGTTGAAGTCTTGGTATGATTGGCATATACTGAAGAACGTTAATGGGGATTTTTGTCTGACTCTTCTCACCCATACTGTTGTCTACCTCAACATACCTAGAAGACTTGCAAATAGGACAATAGTTCAAGTCCGCATACTAGAGCCTAAATAAGGCAGATCCATTCTCACAGGCATCTATCTTCTCATAGGGCATCTTAAGTACACGGAGGATTTTGTCCGACTGGTACAGGTTTGCAGGCATTATATGGCCTTTGGGTAGAAAGCGTCCAAATAGTGTCACTATCGCGTCATAGCATTCTCTGCCCAAGTTGAATTGAGCCTTCAGAGCCATTACTTGTGCGATGGCATCTAGCTGACAAAGCTCGGTGTGCTCGTGGAGAGGACGCTTCGAAGACTCCAACATATCATTGAAGGCCTTTGCAGATTCCTCCATCTCATCGTCCGAATCCCGAGCATCATCAAAGTCTTGCACCATGTCTTCCATCCCGGTACCATGCTCGTCGGTGCGACGACGGCCCTCCTCAGCTCTGGAACGTTGGGCAGACTCACCATGAAATGTCCACATCGTATAACCGGGCCTAAAACCCCACTTCTGCAGGTGTTTGATCATTTCAAACTCTGACATCTTATGATTGTTGTCGCACTCGACACAGGGGCACCAGGTTGTTTTCTATCCATTTGCAAATGCGGCTCTGATAAACCCCTTGGTTTTTGTCATCCATTCAGGGGTCATGTCTTTCTGACTAGGGTGACCGGTGTACATCCACGCACGATCACTCATCTTGCCTAGCTACTAGACACACAAGAAATAAATACATAACTCAGCAAACCATATTCATAAGTTAATAGAGTTTCTCAGTTTTATTACGTCCATGCAACCTAGACGCTAATAGGTAAAGATAGGTCCTAATCCCACCCGAGTATGTGTAGATTGGGTTCGTTTTCCCATGCTCTGCTCCGGATCCGACACAAAATTTGGGCAGCACCTCCCCGCTGTTCTCCTGATACACGTCTCGGCAATAAGCAGAGAGGATGTGTACCCGAGAACAACAGAGAGGCACTGACGAAATTCTGCATCGGATCCGGAGCAGAGCATATGGGAAAACGAACCCAATCTACACATACTCGGGCTGTCCATGGATAACGTTGGACAATTCGAAAGAATTACGGTTATAAATATGCAAATGAATGCATATTTATAGATGTAACCCTTTCGAATGGGAGACGCATAGTGGTCACGCATACTGATGATTGAATACACCTATAGCTAGCAAGTTTCATCGGCACGAAGACGGGAACAGAGAAAATGAAGGGGGAGAGGAGGAGATGTCATTTGTGCTCACCCACGAACGCAGGGGCGGAGCTCGTCGAACGCACGGGGAGGTCGTTGAACACCAGACCCTCACAGTGATGAAACAATTGCACATTTAAATCCACCTGATCAACGCAAATATATATGATGTTTTTCATAACAAAATTGGAAAATATACGACCTAACTCATAATTCACAAATATATGACCCCGTCGGCCTCTGGAAGGCCGAAGAGCACCTTTTCGGTCAACAGGAGGTCGAAGAGGTGTCGGGTGTCAGGGGTGTCGTGGTGTCAAAGGGACAAAGATAAATTCTATCCGACAAAAGTGGACTGTAAAGAAAAGCTTGCTACATAATCCTCAAAACATCTATAAGCATATCCTAAATCTAGGCTGCATGCATGTGTTTTTTGGAAGTCTAAGAAGAAAAACAACTAACATGCCTTTTAGTGTGCACTTAAATAGTCTTTCCGCTGTACAATGTGATTTTTTCCAGTAGGGGTATAAGCGAGAACTCATAGACATCTTACCTTGGGCAAGAAGTGCTCAAGCGAGGAAACGACAGTGCCCAGGGCTGGATCAAGCCCAATCTCCTCCTTTGCCTCCCTTAATGATGTTGCTGCATCATCAGCATCACCCTCCTCTGCCTTTCCTCTGGGCAATGCAACCTCCCCTGCAAATCTCAAGTGGAGAAAATAAAATCAGATAGGGTTTATCCAGCTCGTGTCTAGGTTGGTATGTATTTGTGAATCAGATAGTGTAACATATTATTTTAAAGGTCCATTTTTACACATCAGAATGAATTGTATATGCTAGGATTTTTGATGCATTATATTGGTTGATTCACAGGTTGCACACCTATTTTCTAAGTGGTGCCAAATATGTGATCATCCAAATGCTAGTGACGCGGCCTATAGTCGTTATGTTATGCAGTTGCAACATATTGGCCTGCTGAAGGGAGACGAATTTACTGAACATTTCTTCTGAATTCTCACGGTGATTATTCTACTCGTAGATTATACTCTGTCTGTCTGTGTGTGTGTGTTACCTCTTTTATTTTCATGCTAATTTTTGAATCAATCAGGAACTTGCTGTTGCATAGTCTCTAGTCTCTGAGCAAATTAATGCTCCTGGTGGATTGTCTCAGCAGTCATCACATATATCATATTTCCCATTTGCTAAAATGGTGTAGATCACATAGCTCTAGGCATGTTTAATCAGGGGTCTTCAAACATTTTCTGCAGGTTTGGGGGTCTTCAGATCACATAAGTCAAAATGGTTCTCAGCTTTCTGAACATATAAGCAGCAAGGTTGAGGCATTTTTCTGGATACATTGTGTACGGCAAGACGAGTGCTGGTCATCTCTCAGCAAGAGGCATCACCTTCTGAAGAGAGATTCGGAAGATGGTGGTCTCGTCGGGAGGTAGCAAGATTTGCATTCAATTTCACGGCCCACCGGGTTTTTTGTCGCGAAGACGGCGAGATAACGGTGGTATAGACCTTGTGTCGCGGGACGAGATGTAAGTCCGTGTCCGTTTGACGCTTGTGGAGACGAGGCGGGATTGTTGTGTCGTGATGAAGGAGACGTACCGCCCGACCCCCGGACGGAGATAAAAATGAAAGGCTGGAGCAAGGCGGGTATGCGATTTCGACAACATAGGACGAAGGCGGCGAAGATAAAGCGTTTGGAGTGCAGTCGCCAAAATTGAGCACTTGGCGAGTGATTTGGCGGCTAGGTTTTGCGGCCCTGTTGTAGAAAGAGTGGAACAAGAGGCTCTCGAGGGATTGGGGGGAAGAGGTGCAGCGGGCACTGGCCCGCGGCTGGGAACGCGCCTGGCGGGAGGAGGGCGCAGGGAGGGCTGAGGTGGCGGGGAGGGGCGGGGGAGGGCTGCAGTGGCGGGGAGGGGCGGGCCAGCGGCGGTGCTGGGGCGCGCGGGTGCGGTGGTGGGTGAGTTTTTTTTGAGATAACGGTTGTGGGTGGGTGAGGTGGGGAGAGAGAGAGGGGTGGGGCCGGGCTGGGAGAGAGAGAGGGGTGGGGCTGGGCTGGGAGAGAGGGGGGAGATTTTTTTAGAAGAAGAGAGGGGAGGAGATAGTCCGACTTCTTTGCCATCAGCCAGCGGATGGCAAAGGCCCATATCTTTGCCATCAGCCAGCGGCTGGCATATGGCAAAGAGGTGGGGCTACTGGGCCGTTACAGCGCCGTCATCCATTGGGCCCCACCCACTTCTTTGCCATCTGCCAGCAGACGGAAAAGATTCTTTGCCATCTGCTGGCAGATGACAAAGAGGTGGGTTTATAGGCCGTTACAGCACTGGACCCTACCCACCTCTTTGCCATCTGCCAGCGGATGGCAAAGATTCTTTGCCATCGGCTAGCAGATGGCAAAGAACTGGCTGATGGCAACCAAGTTCTTTGCCATCTGTTTTTGTAAGCAGATGGCAAAGACGTTCTTTGCCATCCGCTGGCAGACGGCAAAGAGCTGACCGATGGCAAATTCCCTGTTTCCTGTAGTGAGGGGGGGCGCACCCCCTTGTCTCCTGGACAGGGTGTGGGCCCCCTGGCCTATTTCTTTCGCTCATAAATTCTCATTAAATCCAAAAAGTTGTTTCGTGGAGTCTCAGGACTTTTGGAGCTGTGCAGAATAGGTTTCCAACATTTGCTCCTTTTCCAGCCAGAATTCCAGCTGCCGGCATTCCCCCTCTTGATGGTAAACCTTGTAAAATAAGAGAGAATAGCCATAAGTATTGAGATATAATGTGTAATAATAGCCCATAATGTAATAAATATTGATATAAAGGCGTGATGCAAAATGGATGTATCAACTCCCCCAAGCTTAGACCTTGCTTGTCCTCAAGCGGAAGCTGACATCGAAAAATATGTCTACATGTTTAGAGATAGAGGTGTCGATAAAAATAAAATACGGACATGAGGGCATTATGATCATTCTAATAACAGTAACATATATAGATTTTGTCATATGATTAATTATGCTCAAGTAATAAGCAATTCACAATGTCAAGTATGGTTCAAAAACTTCATTGGGAACTAACAAACTATAATCTCAGTCATTGAAGCAATTGCAATTTATCGCAACATCAGAAAGTGTCAATAATAGAGCTTTTCAGCAAGCTCACATACTCAACTATCTCGTAGTCTCCTATAATTGCTAACACTCACGCAATACTTGTGGTTATACAGTTTCAGCCGGACACTAAGAAAGATAGGGGCTTATTGTGTTGCCTCCCAACGTATTCACCTTTAGGCGATGTCAACAATAATGGCCCATGCTAACTTACATCCAATTGGATATATGCATCATGATCTTTCAAACACGAGGAGCTTGCCAAAGGATAAAATGAAAAAAGGAAAAGGTGAGGATCACCTTGACTCAAGCATAAAGTAAAAACATAAAGTAAAAGATAGGCCCTTCGCAGAGGGAAGCAGAGGTTGTCATGCGCGTTTAGGGTTGATGCATAAAATCTTAATGCAAAAGAACGTCACGTTACATTGCCCCTTGTATGTTGACCTTTATTATGCAGTCCGTCGCTTCTATTACTTCCACAACAAGTTCGTACAAAGCTTATTTTCTCTGCACTAATAAGTCATACATATTTAGAGAGCAATTTTTATTTCTTGCACCGATGACAACTTACTTGAAGGATCTTACTCAATCCATAGGTAGGTATGGTGGACTCTCATGGCAAAACTGGGTTTAAGGATAATTGGAAGCACAAGTAGTATCTCTACTTGGTGCAAGGAATTTGGCTCCCATGAGGGGGGAAGGCAAGCTCAACATGTTTGGAAGGTCAATGACAATACACTTTAACTGAGATGTCGGAAAAACATAAACCATTACGTTGTCTTCCTTGTCCAACATCAACTCTCTTAGCATGTCATACTTAATGAGTGCTTAACAATCATAAAAGATGTCCAAGATAATATATTTATATGTGAACCCCTCTTTCCTTTTCACTTCTTATTAGTTGAAACGATGACCAAGGCTACGTTCATCAACTCTCAACAATTTTTATGCTTCATACTTTCTATGTGTGAAGTTATCACTATCCATAAGATCAATATGAACTATTTTACTCTTTCTACTTTCTCAAGATCATAGCAACAAAGCAAAGCCCTTGACTCAACACTAATCTTTATTATAGATAGCACACGGACTCGATTACATAAAGAGATCACAATGCAAAACTCAAAACTACTTGATATCAAAACTTGAATCTACTAGATCAAGATACTACTAAAAGGATCGAACTGAATAAAGCGGTAAAGATAGGAGTGTGATGGTGATACGATATCGGGGCACCTCCCCCAAGCTTGGCAGTCGCCAAGGGGAGTGCCCATACCCATGTGATTATGTCCTCGAAGGTGATGGAGGTGGTGATGAGGACGGTGGATAATCGCACATTGAGCGTAAAAGTTCCTCCAACTTGCGGATAATGCCCTTAAGCCCAGCAATATGATCCTTCAACAGAATATTCTCCTGTGTAAGATACTTGTTTTGTATGCGAGCTAACTCAATCATCTTGAAAGCTTCAATCTCTGTTGGAGTAAATAGGTTAGGTAAAGGTTGAGGGATATCTTCTTCTTTCACCACCGGAGCTTGAACCTCCATGGCCTTCTTGATCCCTTCATCCTTGTTGATCTCTTCTGGTTCTTCTCTTTTCAACTCTATCTTTAATAGCCAAGCATCCTTGTCTTCGTTGTTGGAGGAGGTTGAAGTCATGGTGCTCTAAATCTGCAACGAAAACAGCTTGAAACGAAAACAGAGGATAATTGCGTGATACGGTGGTCAAAACCTTCGGGAGTATATATAATGAATTTTTACCGACCAAAATATGTAACATACAAGAAAACGGAGTCCGGGAGGCACACGAGGTGCCCACGAGACAGGGGGCGTGCCCTACAGGGGGGGGGCGCCCTCCACTCTCGTGGGAGCCTTGTGTCCCTTTCAGACTACTTCTTTCTTTCTAAAATTCTTAAATAATCCAAAACTGATAAAAAATGCCATTAGAGTTCTTTTGGAGTTGGTTTACTTACCGTACCACATACCTATGACTTTTCGGAGTCTGGAACATTCTGGAAAGTGTCCCTTATGTATTCCTTAGGGGTTATGGTTTCAATAATATTAGTTTCAACATTGATAGGATTACCAAATATAATGTTTAATTCTTTGACCGTTGACCGCCCTCGGATTTGTGCCTTCGAAGTTGTTGATTTTTATAGCACCAGAATGATAGACCTCCTTGATAACGTAGGTACCTTCCCATTTTGAGAG
Source organism: Triticum aestivum (assembly GCF_018294505.1). NCBI lineage: Eukaryota > Viridiplantae > Streptophyta > Magnoliopsida > Poales > Poaceae > Triticum > Triticum aestivum. The sequence continues at coordinate 413,537,901 of NC_057810.1, forward strand.
AAGTTTTCCTGCAAAAAATCTTAAACGAGAGTTGAATAATAACACATAATCTCCTACGTTAAACTCATGCTTTTGTATCCTCTTATCATGCCAGCGTTTGACTTTTTCTTTGAAAAGCTTGGCATTCTCATATGCTTGGGTTCTCCATTCATCAAGTGAGCTAATATCAAACAACCTCTTCTCACCGACAAGTTTGAAGTCATAATTGAGCTCTTTAATATCCCAATATGCCTTATGTTCAAGTTCAAGATGTAAATGACATGCTTTTTCATAAACCATCTTATAAGGAGACATACCCATAGGATTTTTTATGCAGTTCTGTAGGCCCATAATGCATCATCAAGTTTTTGGACCAATTCTTTCTAGATCTATTCACAGTCTTTTGCAAAATTAATTTGAGCTCTCTATTGCTCAACTCTACTTGACCACTAGATTGCGGATGATAAGGAGATGCTATTCTATGATTGACATCATACTTAGCGAGCATCTTACGGAAAGCACCATGAATAAAATGTGAACCACCATCAGTCATAAGATATCTAGGGACTCCAAACCTCGGAAAAATAACTTCTTTAAGCATTTTAATAGAAGTGTTATGATCAACACTACTAGTTGGAATAACTTCTACCCACTTAGTAACGTAATCAACATCAACTAAAATATGTGTATAACCATTAGAGGCAGGAAAAGGTCCCATATAATCAAAGCCCCAAACATCAAAAGGTTCAATAACAAGAGAATAATTCATAGGCATTTCTTGACGTCTACTAATGTTACCTATTGTTTGACATTCATCACAAGATAAGACAAACTTACGAGCATCTTTGAAGAGAGTATGCCAATAAAAACCAGATTGTAGTACCTTGTGTGCAGTTCTATCTCCAGCGTGGTGTCCTCCATAGGATTTAGAGTGACACTTGCGTAGGATCTGTTCCTGTTCATGCTCAGGCACACAACATCTAATAACACCATCTACTCCTTTATAAAGGTGTGGATCATCCCAGAAGTAATGTCTTAAATCATAAATGAACTTTTTCTTTTGCTGGTATGTGAAACTAGGCGGTATATATTTAGCAACAATGTAATTAGCATAATCAGCATACCAAGGAGCAATACGAGAAGCATTGACGACCGCTAATTGTTCATCAGGAAAGCTATCATTAATAGGTAGTGGGTCATCAAGAACATTCTCTAACCTAGACAAGTTATCTGCAACGGGGTTCTTAGCTCCCTTTCTATCAATAATATGCAAGTCAAATTCTTGGAGCAAGAGAACCCATCTAATGAGTCTAGGCCTAGCATCTTTCTTTTCCATAAGATATTTAATAGCAGCATGATCAGTGTGAATAGTAACTTTGGAATCAACAATGTAAGGTCTAAACTTATCACATGCAAACACAACTGCTAAGAACTCTTTTTCAGTAGTAGCATAATTTCTCTGGGCAGTATCAAGAGCCTTACTAGCATACTGGATAACATTCAACTTCTTATCGACTCTTTGCCCTAAAACAGCACCTACAGCATAATCACTAGCATCGCACATAATTTCAAAAGGTAAATTCCAATCCGGCGGCTGAACAATAGGTGCAGTGATCAAAGCTTTCTTAAGGGTTTCAAATGCTTCTACACAACCATCATCAAAGACAAAAGGAATATCTTTTTGCAATAAATTAGTCAGAGGCCTAGAGATTTTAGAAAAGTCCTTAATGAACCTCCTATAAAAACCGGCGTGACCAAGAAAACTTCTTATAACTTTTATGTCCTTGGGACATGGCATCTTTTCAATAGCATCAACTTTGGCTTTATCAACTTCAATACCTCTCTCGGAGATCTTGTGCCCCAAGACAATGCCTTCATTAACCATAAAGTGACACTTTTCCCAATTCAGGACGAGACTAGTGTCTTCACATCTCTGCAAAACTCGATCAAGGTTGCTCAAACAATCATCAAAAGAGGATCCATAGATGGAGAAGTCATCCATGAATACCTCACAAGTCTTTTCACAAAAATCAGAGAATATAGCCATCATGCATCTTTGAAAGGTAGCAGGTGCATTACATAAACCAAAAGGCACACGTCTGTAAGCAAAAGTACCAAAAGGGCAAGTAAAAGTAGTTTTAGATTGATCCTTCATTGACACAGGTATCTGAGAGAAGCCAGAATAACCATCTAGAAAGGAGAAATGAGTGTGTTTGGATAGCCTTTCTAACATTTGATCAATAAAAGGTAAAGGGTAATGATCTTTCTTAGTAGCTTTATTTAACTTACGGAAATCAATTACCATCCTATAACCTGTAATAATTCTTTGCGGGATCAATTTATCTTTATAATTAGGAACAACGGTAATGCCTCCCTTTTTAGGGACACAATGGACAGGGCTTACCCATTCACTATCAGCAACGGGATAAATAATACCTGCCTCAAGGAGCTTTAGTATCTCCTTTCTTACCACTTCCTTCATCTTGGAATTTAATCGTCTTTGAGGATCTCTAACTGGTTTGGCATCTTTCTCCACTGAAATTTTGTGTTGACATAATGTGGGACTAATGCCCGTAAGATCATCCAGAGTATATCCAATAGCAGCTCGGTGCTTCTTCAGAGTTTTCAATAATCTTTCTTCTTCTTTCTCTGAAAGGTTAGCACTAATAGTAACAAGATATATTTATTTTTCATCAAGATAAGCATACTTAAGATTATCAGATAATGGTTTGAGTTCAAACACAGGATCACCCTTGGGTGGAGGGGGATCCCCAAGAATTTCAACGGGAAGGTTATGTTTCAGCATAGGTTCCTATTTAAGGAACACTTCATCTATTTCCTCCCTTTCTTTCATAAACATATCGTTTTCATGGTCTAACAAATATTGTTCTAACGGATCAGTTGGAGGAACAGCAATGGAAGCAAGACCAATAATTTCATCCTTACTAGGTGGTTCCCTTTCACGAGGTTGTCTACTAAACTTAGCAAAATTAAACTCCTGAGACATACCATCCATGCCAATAGTGACAATGTTCTTTTCACAATTAATTCTAGCACTAGCAGTATTCAAGAAGGGTCTACCAAAAATAATGGGACAAAAATCATCTTGTGGGGAACCAAGAACAAGAAAATCAGCAGGGTATTTAACCTTCCCACACAAAACCTCAACATCTCTAACAATCCCAATAGGTTTAATGGTATCCCTATTAGCAAGCTTAATAGTAACATCAATGTCTTCTAATTCAACGGGTTCAATGTCGTGCATAATTTCTTTATAGACATCATAAGGTATCGCACTAGCACTAGCACCCATATCACATAATCCATGATAACAATGATCTCCTATTTTAACGGAAATAACATGCATGCCTACAACAGGTCTACGTGTCTTAGTATCAGGTCTAGCTATATTAGCAGTTTCACCCAAGAAAGAAATAACATGCCCATCTAAGTCCTCATCCAAGTGATCTTTAATCATAGCAATACTAGGTTCAGCATTAATTTGCTCAGGAGGTGTATAAGTCCTAGTATTACTCTTACGAACAACAGTCGAAGCTTTAGCATGATCTTTTATCCTAACAGGAAAGGAGGTTTTTCAACATAAGTAGTAGGAACAATAGGATCACTGTAATAGTCTTTACTTCGACTGTAATAGGTGCAACTACTTTCACTTCAACAGGAGGATTATATTTAAACCACTTCTCTTTAGGGAGATCAACGTGAGTAGCAAAAGTTTCACAAAAAGTAGCTACTATCTTAGAGTCAAGTCCATACTTAGCGCTAAATCCACGAAAAGCATTGGTATCCATAAAAGATTTAACACAATCGAACTTAGGTGTCATACCTGACTCCTTACCATCGTCGGAACCCCAATCTTTAGAGTTGCATTTAATTCTTTCCAATAAGTCCCATTTGAAATCAATAGTCTTCAGCATATAAGAACCAGCACAGGAAGTATCGAGCAGGTTGCGATTATCAAGAGAAAGCCGAGCATAAAAATTCTGAATAATCATTTCCCGAGAGAGCTCATGATTGGGGCATGAATATAACATTGACTTAAGCCTCCCCCAAGCTTGAGCGATGCTTTCTCCTTCGCGAGGCCAGAAATTATATATGTAATTACAATCACGATGAACAAGATGCATAGGATAGAACTTCTGGTGAAATTCCAACTTCAATCGCTTATAATTCCAAGATCTCGTATCATCACATAGCCTATACCATGTCAACGCATCTCCCTTTAAAGATAAAGGGAAGACCTTCCTTTTGACAACATCATCGGGAATACCTGCAAGCTTAAATAATCCACAAACTTCATCCACAAAGATAAGGTGTAAATCGGGATGCAATGTTCCGTCTCCTGCAAATGGATTAGCTAGCAGTTTTTCTATCATACCCGAAGGAATCTCGAAGTGGATATTTTCATCAAGTTCAGTAGGTTGAGGAGCAACTCTTTGCTCTTCTGGTTGGGGTGAAGATACCCCAAACAAGCCCCTCAAAGGATTAGTTTCCATGGTGACAAGTAACAGAAAATTTCAGCACACTATATAAATGTTCCTTACCAAGTTCCACTCACCAAAAGCGCTACACTCCCCGGCAACGGTGCCAGAAAAGAGTCTTGATGACCCACAAGTGTAGGGGATCTATCGTAGTCCTTTCAATAAGTAAGAGTGTCGAACCCAACGAGGAGCAGAAGGAAATGATAAGCGGTTTTCAGTAAGGTTTTCTCTGCAAGCACTGAAATTATAGGTAATAGATAGTTTTGTGATAAGATAAATAGTAACGAGCAACAAGTAAATAAAGTAAACAAAGTGCAGCAAGGTGGCCCAATCCTTTATGTAGCAAAGGATAAGCCTGGACAAATTCTAATAATGGTAAAGGAGCTCCCAAGGACACATTGGGAATTATCGTCAAGCTAGTTTTCATCACGTTCATATGATTCGCGTTCGGTACTTTGATAATTTGATATGTGGGTGGACCGGTACTTGGGTACTGCCCTAACTTGGACAAGCATCCCACTTATGATTAAACCCTATTGCAAGCATCCGCAACTACAAAAAGGAGTATTAAAGTAAACCTAACCACAACATTAAACATATGGATCCATATCAGCCCCTAACGAAGCAACGCATAAACCAGGGTTTAAGCTTCTGTCACTCTAGCAACCCATCATCTACTTATTACTTCCCCATGCCTTCCTCTAGGCCCAAATAATGGTGAAGTGTCATTTAGTAGACGTTCACATAACACCACAAGAGGAAAAGACAACATACATCTCATCAAAATATCGAACGAATACCAAATTCACATGACTACTAATAGCAAGACTTCACCCATGTCCTCAGGAACAAACGTAACTACTCACAAAGCATATTCATGTTCATAATCAGAGGAGTAATAATATGCATAAAGGATCTGAACATATGATCTTCCACCAAGTAAACCAATTAGCATCAACTACAAGGAGTAATCAACACTACTAGCAACCCACAGGTACCAATTTGTGGTTTTGATACAAGATTGGATACAAGAGATGAACTAGGGTTTTGAGAGGAGATGGTGCTGGTGAAGATGTTGATGGAGATTGACCCCTCCCGATGAGAGGATCATTGGTGATGACGTTGGTGATGATTTCCCCCTCCCGGAGGGAAGTGTCCCCGGCAGAACAGCTCCGCCAGAGCCCTAGATTGATTCCGCCAAGGTTCCGCCTCGTGGCGGCGGAGTTTCGTCCCGTAAGCTTGCCCCCGATTTTTTCCAGGGTAAAAGTGATGATATAGCAGAAGATGGACGCCGGAGGCCCACCAGGGGGCCCAGGAGATAGGGGGCGCGCCCTATAGGGGGGCGCCCCCTGTCTCCTGGACAGGGTGTGGGCCCCCTGGCCTATTTCTTTCGCTCATAAATTCTTATTAAATCCAAAAAGTTGTTTCGTGGAGTCTCAGGACTTTTGGAGCTGTGCAGAATAGGTTTCCAACATTTGCTCCTTTTCCAGCCAGAATTGCAGCTGCCGGCATTCCCCCTCTTCATGGTAAACCTTGTAAAATAAGAGAGAATAGCCATAAGTATTGAGATATAATGTGTAATAACAGCCCATAATGCAATAAATATTGATATAAAAGCATGATGCAAAATGGATGTATCATCTCGTCGCGCGCATGGGCTGGCACGCCGGCCTAGCATGCGGGCGCCGCATGGCGCGCGTGTGGCGGGAGACGCCGCCCCGACTCTCGCCTGACGATTCGGATTCCACCAGACGGCCACAGCCGCGACCGGCTCCTAGCATCCGGCTCCTCCCAGCCGGACGAAGCAGAAGGCGGAAGACCACTCGAAGGAGAAACTGCTGAGGCACTCCGACTGCTAAAACCATAGAACCTCACCAGCTTCGGGGACTACTGTCGGGGGGATAGACCCCGGGTAGTCTCATCAGCACTTAACCATATTTCAAGACATCGGGGCTGGCCAAACCCCTCAGTCCGACTGATCGCAAGGCAGGTTCCCTGGGCTGGCCAGAACTAGAGGGCCGCCTCCTAGAAGACGGCGGACCCGAAGAAGGCAGATGAAATCAGAGGCCCGCCTCCTAGAAGATGGCGGACCTCGAGAAGATGGCGCGCTCCAGAAGGCGGAGGACGGCTGCAGCAGCGCCCCCCCTCCTTGGTCATAGCCACAAGAGCTAACGTTAGGTGCATGCTCCCAAGGGACGCTGCTACATAATCACCGCAGGCAGCCACCGACCGCACCCCACTGAGCCATGGCGCGCCGACAGTCCGTCAGCTCCGATATAAAAGTCGTCAGTGGGACGCAGCGCAGGCTGTCACGACCGGTTTTTCAATAAAAATCTTTATTGAGAAAACCAATCTTTAAATCCCAGTATAGTAAAAGTCATCCTTTCTGGTAGACAAAAGCTTGATAAACAGAGAACCAGTAGCATCAAATATATTACAGGGTTGAGCTGAGGTTGCTCAACAATTTATTACAGACTCGCCAATATATTACATATGGGCGGTTTTGACACAGGGGTGGGGTGGCATGCTACTAGCTCGAGGGAAAAGTGGTGGTGGATAACTTGACTTCTACTGGCTGTACATCGAGCGTCGAGGTGAGGCTCGATGAATTTATTCGGGGTTGCGGAAGCGGATAATACAATGACCAAGACAGGATCACACGGGACTGACTGGGACTCCTCTAGGCGTCGGACTCGCTATCAAACTCTTCATCCATGAGATCACCTTCATCAGCATCTGGCCAAATCAACAAGCCAGGTGAGTACTTGAAAGTACTCGCAAGACAGTTCGGACAAAAGATATAATCAATGAATGCATGAATGCGTCATGAACAAAGTATGATACTCAAATAACAACGGTAATATTGCAGAACTTGATGTATCAAAATTTAATAACTGAAAACCGATCGGGTGTCTGGAGCGACGCCTCGAAAGGTAAATAAATAAAAATGCATGCCGCAGTCGGGCGTCTTAGCGACACCACATAAAGGGCTTTAAAAGAAATGCCACAGTCGGACGTCTGGGCGACATCACATAAAGGGCTTTAAAAGAAATACCACAGTCGGACGTCTAAGCGACATCACATAAAGGGCTTTAAAAGAAAACCACAGTCGGACGTCTGAGCGACATCACAGAAAGGCTTTAAAAGAAATGCCACAGTCGGACGTCTGGCGACATCACATAAAGGGCTTTAAAAGAAATGCCACAGTCGGACGTCTGAGCGACATCACATAAAGGGCTTTAAAAGAAAATGCCACAGTCGGACGTCTGCGACATCACATAAAGGGCTTTAAAAGAAATACCACAGTCGGACGTCTGAGCGACATCACAGACAGGGCTTTAAAAGAAATACCACGTCGGACGTCTGCGACATCACAGACAGGGCTTTAAAAGAAATACCACAGTCGGACGTCTGAGCGACATCACAGACAGGGCTTTAAAAGAAATACCACGTCGGACGTCTGAGCGACATCACAGACAGGGCTTTAAAAGAAATACCACCGTCGGACGTCTGAGCGACATCTCAGACAGGGCTTTAACAAAAGTAAATAACAGGTATGCCACCGTCGGACGTCTGAGCGACATCACAGACAGGGCTTTGTAATAAATGTAAATAACGAGATTAGTCCATCCACAAGAATAATCTTTTATCCGGATTTATTACACATAAATCCCACCGGAGTTTTTGTCACTGAGGCTGATACCTGACAAGATAAGATAATTATAGTACTTGAACAAAGTACAAGATAATTGAAAGATTGAGACTCTGCAGAGTTTGGAAGAACTGAACACAGCCAACGGATTTCCGTAGTCACGAAGGACTAGTTCCGTTTACGGTATTTCAGTAGAAACACATTTAACTAGTACACACCCATTTCACCTCACGTTGCCAGGAATCACCCTGGACAACGTCCAAGAAAAACTTTGAGACGGGGAGGCCACAACCTCGAATAGCATGGGATCAAATTTCTATACGCGCGCTCTAAGGGGTGCCCCCCTCTCGGTCCCAACCGGAAACACCCATGCCCCCTGACCGGATGACGGGCTTTAATCCAGGGCCATGGAACCCTCATCCCGGCCTCTCCACTTGGTGTGTACCAGGAAAACGATTTGCAACTTACTATGCCATATTCCTTTCGGAAAACATGTGACAGTATAGGATGGAATGAATGGGAATGTGAATTGTGTCATGACGACACGGAAGTCAAATAATCTGGCATAAGACTGGCATGTCACAACACTGCCATCTTACCCATCCTCATACCAACACATGGCTTTGCAAATATGTATCCAACAACATAATGCTTTCCGAAACCTACTTTCCGATTATGTGCATGTGATATATCATGCAAAGTGATGTTCATAAACATGCCATGACTATACTAAAATGCAAACATGCAACAACACTCATCATATCAAGAGTTCAAACATGCTTGCCTGGTTCGGAGTAGTCGGAGTCTAACTGTGCGAAGTTTGCAGCTCCGTCACCTCCTCCGGTATCTACGGTATAAGAAAAATACGTACGCAACGTAAATACCGTGAGTGTACAGAAAAGTGTTCCAAATATTTTTCAAATAAATATGATAAAAAACTAGACAAAAATCTAAAGAGAACAGAAAAAGAATTAATCAAAAATACTTTTCTGATCAAAAGTTATAAGAGTTTTGGTCCAAGGACCCATCTGTAATGAAACAGAAAACTTCCAGGGGGCTTTGCAGAAAATCCAGAAAAACGGTTCAGAGGAAGCGTATTTGCCAGAGTACGCCTTCTGCAAACGATTAAAAAAACAAAGAGAGGCTGACGGGCGGGTCCCACCCGTCAGGTTTGAAAGTTCAAACAGGGGAGTCGGGGCTCGTCGGCGCCCGAGAGCCGCGGTGGTCGCCGGCGGCGATCCACGGCAAGGCAGGGAGATCGGAGTGTACCTCCGTGATCAGGGCGCCATTCCGCGTCTGTGGGAGGTGGTGGTGGTCGCCGGCGAGTACCACGTCGGCGGCGATGCTTGCTCCGGCGGACGGTGATTCGGGTGGTCGTGGATCTCGCCGGAGAGAGCTGCGGAGGTGGAATTGGTGAGGGGGTTAGACTCGCGATAGTATGAGAAGGTATCTGACGAGGTTAGGGCGCCGGAGATGGCCTTACCGGAGTGAATCACGTGGGGCCGAGGCGGAACGGAGTGGCCGGAGTCGGGAAGGAGAGCTCCTCGTGGCTCGTTCAGTGGCTGGCGGGGTCTGATGAGGTAGAGAGGTGTGCGGGGGCGAGAGCAAGCTCGGGGTGCTATATATAGCCGCCCCGAGGCGGTTGCCGAGAACGGGGTTCTCCGGCGAGGTGATTACGGCGGCGCTGGTTGCACGGGGGTTCAGAGGTTGACGTCGTCGTGGGGTTCCCTGGTTCCGTTTAGGTGCTAACCGTCGGGATTTGGTGGTTTAGGGGGAGCTCGACGGAACGGGGGCGCGGGCCCGTCGGCGGCAGGGAGCGCGCTCTGTGCGTGCCGCGCCACGGCGACGGTGCTGCATGCGTGCGCTGGCGAGGAAATGGCCACGCGGAGCCACCAGGGGTTTGGGCGGTGCCGAACGGCGTTATGCCGCCGTTCTGCTTCCTGTCGGCCGCTAGGGTGATCCGGCCGCCGCAAAGCACGCCGGCGCAGGCGGGCCAGGGCGCCACCGACGCCAGGAAGGTGCCAAGCGCGCGTGTGAGGCTCCGGACAAGCAAGCCAGGCCGTGAGCAAAGTGCCAAGCGCACTGTGAGCATGTGACTGAAGATCGACACTGAAATTCTGAACTTAACTGAATATGAACAGAACAGTGCATGCAAGGTGTTCGACAGAATGATCCAGGCATGTAGGGATTTTTCCTTGAGCTGGTTTTTGGTGGAGGGGCCTCTCATTGCATCTAGAGGCTGCCTGAATATTTGTGGAATTTTTGGAGAGGTGTAGATATGAATTTCACCAAATTTGGCAAATCTGGTCCAAACTTGCAGTGAGTGAAATTTGAAATATTTGAACAAGAGAAGAGTGGATCAAGATGGTTCTGGGTTGTGGGTACAAAGGACTATCCAAGGGTGTTGAGTTGAGGTCAAAAATCAAAAGCATTAGGGCACTTGCTTTGCAATCCACCTAGGCTCAAAAGGATAGACAGATTTATTTTGGGAGGAGAAATAGTTGGAATAAAATCCAAAAATGGATTTTATTAGTTTGGACAGAATGTTTGGGTTGTACCAAAGTGGGATGAGAGGTTTTGGGAAAATTTTACCATAGGTGGCACGGTGAAATTTAGAAGGGATCAAAACCAAATAAAAGCCCAAAACTAAAAGGGTTTTCTTTTTAAAAGAAACTAAATCCAAGAAAAGGATTTTTGAGAGGGCAAACTTAGAAGATGATTTTTAGGAAGGGTTTAAATGACCTCCTTTCAAACCAAGCAAGGCTCTTTTGAAAAAAACAAACCACCAAAAGAATTTTTGGAGTGTCACAGCACCTACCCCCTTAGGAAAAATCTCGTCCCCGAGATTTCAGCTGATCCTTAAACAAGTGTGGGTGCTCTGTCCGAAGAAAATCCTCGCTCTCCCAAGTTGCTTCATTCTCGGTGTGATTACTCCATTGAATTCTGAAAAACTTAATGGTTTTCTGTCGGGTCCTCCTCTCAGACTCTTCTAATATTTTTATTGGGTGCTCCCGGTAAGTGAGGTCCGGTTGCACGTCAATATACTCATGTGAAACTTGCTTCTCTGGGTTGCTTATGTATTTTCTCAACTGCGAGATGTGAAACACGTTGTGGATACCGGATAAGTCTCCGGGCAGGTCCAGCTGGTAGGCTACCTTGCCTCGTCGGGCCACTATATGAAATGGTCCGATGAATCTTGGTGCTAGTTTCCCCTTAATCTTGAATCGTTGCAGACCCTTCATAGGAGAAACTCTCAGGTATACCAATTCTCCGGGTTCAAAACTGATTTCCCGATGCTTTCGGTCGTAATAACTCTTTTGCCGACTTTGAGCTGTTTTGAGTCGTTCTCTAATCGTCTTAACTTTCTCCTCGGCCTCCTTGAGCATATCTGGGCCAAAGATATGGCTGTCTCCGGTCTCTGACCAATTTAGCGGGGTACGACATCTTCTCCCATATAGAGCTTCAAAGGGTGCCATTTGCAAGCTGGCTTGATAGCTGTTGTTGTATGCGAACTCTGCATATGGCAAACTTTCTTCCCAACTGTTCCCGTAGGTGAGGACACAGGCTCTTAGCATGTCTTCTAAGATTTGGTTTACGCGTTCCGTTTGTCCATCAGTCTGGGGATGGTATGCGGTACTGAAGGCTAGTTGGGTTCCCAGTGCCTGTTGTAGGTGATCCCAGAATGTAGAGACGAACTGTGTGCCTCTATCGGAGATAATAGTCTTAGGGACTCCATGTAGGCAGACGATACGGGCAAGATAAAGTCTGGCTAGTCTCTGAGTGGTGTAAGTTGTTTTTACCGGAATAAAATGTGCCACCTTGGTTAATCTGTCGGTTATGACCCATATGGCATCGTTTCCGTGTTGTGACCGTGGCAGTCCAACGATAAAGTCCATTCCAATCTCGTCCCATTTCCACTCGGGTATCTTATTTGGCTGTAACAGTCCGGCTGGTTTCTGGTGCTCGGCCTTGATACGTTGACAAGAGTCACAGCATGCAATGAACGTGGCTATATCTCTCTTCATACCGTGCCACCAAAAATTTTCCTGAAGGTCTTTGTACATTTTTGTCCCTCCAGGATGGATTGAATACGGAGCTGTGTGACTTTCAGTTAATATCTGCTGTTTGAGGTCCTTGACATTTGGTACGCATAGCCTTTCTCCGTACCACAATATTCCTTGCTCATCTATGTTGAATTCTGAGGCTCTTCCCAAACTCACTTTTCTTTTTATGCCCTCAATGCTGGGGTGTCCGTGCTGGGCTTCCTTGATACTTTCCATTAGGGTAGGCTGTATTTCTATATTCGACACACTGCCTTCGGTAACCATTATTAGATTGATTCGGGCAAATTCTTGTTGAAATTCTGGCCTCAACTTTGGTATATTGTCGTCGTCCGTGCTGGGATTTCGACTAAGTGCATCTGCCACAACATTTGCTTTTCCGGGATGATAGTGGATTCCAACATCATAATCCTTCACCAACTCTAACCAGCGTCGTTGCCGTAAATTTAACTCTGGCTGTGTGAAAATATACTTAAGACTCTTATGGTCTGTGTATATCTCACAACGATTCCCAAGTAGGAAGTGTCTCCATTCCTTGAGTGCATGGATGACCGCTGCTAATTCCAAGTCATGAGTGGGATAATTTTCCTCATGCTTGCGTAGTTGTCTGGAGACATACGCAACTACCTTGCCTTCTTGCATCAATACGCATCCGAGGCCTTTCCGGGATGCGTCACAATATACCTCAAAGTTCTTGTGTATATCTGGCACAATTAGTACTGGTGCCGTTGTTAATTTTCTTTTTAGCTCTTGGAAGCTTTTCTCACATGCTTCTGTCCATTCAAATTTCTTGCCTTTCTTGAGCAATTGTGTCATGGGCTTTGCTATAGTGGAGAATCCTTCAATAAATCTCCGATAATAGCCTGCCATTCCCAAGAAACTCCGTACGTCCGTTACGTTAGCTGGCGGTTTCCAGCCAAGTACGGCCTTGACTTTTCCGGATCTACTGCAATACCTTCTTGGGTTAGCACGTGGCCCAGAAAACCCACCTGCCTTAGCCAAAATTCACATTTGCTGAATTTGGCGTACAGTTGATGTTTCCTGAGTTCTCCGAGTACAATCCTGAGATGTTCGGCGTGCTCTTCTGGTGTTTTGGAATATATCAGAATATCATCGATGAATACCACAACAAACTTGTCCATATACTTCATAAACACTTTGTTCATGAGGTGAACAAAATATGCGGGGGCGTTGGTTAGCCCAAATGGCATTACTGTGAACTCATACAGCCCATATCTGGAGGTGAAAGCGGTCTTGGGAATATCTTCTGTTCGTACTTTTAATTGGTGGTATCCTGATCTCAAATCAATTTTTGAGAAGACTTTGGCCTGTGCGAGCTGATCGAATAAATCATTTATTCGGGGCATTGGGTATTTGTTCTTGATTGTGACCATGTTGAGAGCTCGATAATCAATACACAACCTCATTGTTCCATCCTTCTTCTTGGCAAATAAAATTGGAGAACCCCAAGGTGAGGAGCTGGCTCGTATGTATCCTTTCTCCAATAATTCTTTTATTTGCTTCTTCAACTCTACCAATTCGGATGGTGCCATTCTGTAAGGTTTCTTGTAAATAGGAGTGGTTCCGGGTGCTAGCTCAATGCTGAATTCTATCTCTCGGTCTGGTGGCATGCCTGGTAGTTCTTCTGGAAATACATCTGGAAATTCACATACCACTGGAACCTTGTTCAGCTCAGAAACGTCCACCTTGTTTAATCTAGGTTGCCGAGGTATTTGTCTCTCTTTGGCTGAAACTTTTATTTTCTTCCCTTGATGGTGGGTGAGAATCACGGTACGGTTGAAGCAGTCAATAAAACCTTTGTTGGTGGTCAACCAATCCATTCCTAGGATGACATCCAGTCCTTTGCTTTCCAGTACAATAAGGTTGGCGTAAAATTTCAATCCTTCAAATTCAATAACCACACCTTGACAGTAACTCTGGGTCACTTGCTTAATCCCAGGGGACTTGACGATCATTGATTTTTCCAAGGGAAGCATCGAAAAATTATTTTGCAAAGCAAAACTTTTCGAAACGAATGAGTGAGAAGCTCCAGAATCAAACAAAACCATGGCAGGTATTGTGTTGACGGGGTACGTACCGAGTACGATATCTGGGGCGTTCTGTGCTTCCTCTCGGGTCACGTGGTTCAAGTGACCTTTCCGGTGGTTGTTGTTGGGGTTGAAATTGCTTCGCTTTGGTGCTGAATTATTTCCACCATTATTGAGCTTCGGGTTTGAGTTCCTTGGCTTGGGACACTGCTTGGCATAGTGCCCTTCTTCTCCACAAGCATAACAGGTAACGCCTGGGCGATAGGTGAACTCTTTGTCTCTTGCATGGAAATTCTTGGTTGGACGTGAATTATTCGCCGGGGTTTTGTGTGAATCCCCCTTCTGAAATTCCTTCTTGCTTCTGTGATTGCGAGAAAAATAGTCTGGTCCCTTTTCCGTTTGCGGATATCTTCCAGGCTACGTCGCTCATTTTCCAGGGTAATGGCCTTATCCACCAGTGTTTTAAAATCTGGAAAGGTGTGCACAACTAGCTGGCACTTAAGGGCGGGTGCCAGGCCTTCCAAGAATTTTTCCATCTTCTTGCTCTCGGTCATGCGTTCTTCATTGGCGTAGCGAGACAGCAGTGTGAATTGGCTGTTGTATTCTGACACTGTCATGGCTCTTTGCTTGAGTTCATCAAATTCCTTCTTCTTGATTTTCATGACGCTCTTAGGAATATGTGCCCCACGAAAACCTTCTTTGAAATTTTCCCAGGTGATTTCATTTTCGTTGGGGTGCATGTGCAGGAAGTTTTCCCACCACGATGCAGCTGCACCTGTGAGATAATGTGGTGCATACAGTACTTTTTCACGGTCTGAACACTGTGCGATAATTAATTTTCTCTCCATGTCTCGAAGCCAGTCCTCGGCCTCAAGAGGCTTGTCAGTATGAGAAAATGTTGGAGGACGCGTCTTTTGTAACTCAGATAATTTGGATTGCGGTTGATACTGACCACGGTTACTTCCCATATTGATGAATTGGTTCATCATTTCCTGGTGTTGCTGTTGACTCTGTTCATACAAACGACAAACTTGTGTAAAAGCTGTTTCACTGTCCTGTTGACTTGTCTGACCCTGAGTGAAATTCTGGTTCTGCGGTGTGCCATAATTTTCTTCTGGCTGAGTTGGCATGGAGCGCGTCCAAGGACGAGACATCCTTCACTCTGGGGATATATTTTTGTGAACTCGTAAGATAAGAAAGAGAGTCGCAAAAGTCAATAAAATCACACCCAAAGGACATTTTTAAACTCCATGGTATTTTTTTGGAAACACACGATTGCGCGCGGAGAAGGACTAGTGCATATCTTACACGCGGGCATAATTATACATTACATCACTCAGGATATGCGTACATAATCCTGACATGTTATTTAAACTAGTGCACTCCTCCAGATCCTACATGGTGCACAAACAGGCTACTTCTCTCAACCTATGTACATAAAAACATATTACACAAGTTGATACATCGCATGGCGTCTATGCGTACTTAGTCGGAGATGGTGAGGATCTCCCTTGGCCTGCCGAGGGTGAGACGCAGAGACGCTGGGGAATCAACCTCCTCCTCGCTAATAGGTTCCAGACGAGAAACGTTGTGCTGAGCTGATGGAGCAGGTGCCGTAGGCGGAATAACACGAATACGAGTGGGTGGAATAGATGGGGTAGCTCGTATGGGAGTGGGTGCAACAAGTGGTGCAGAGCGGACGGGAGTGGGTGCAACAAGTGGTGCAGAGCGGACGGGAGTGGGTGCAATAGCCTGGTTAAATTCCTCTGTGGTAGGCAGACGACGAGCAGAGGCGAGTATGGTAGGTGAGTGAGAGGCTGTGGATGACACAAAAGTCAGTGGTGGAGCGGTGTGCAGGAGTTCCCTCCTGTTAGCAGCACAGCCATGAACTGAGTCCATGCGTGCAGCTACGAGGTCATCCACCATGCAGTCGAATGCTGCCTCCAGGGCTCGGAGGTACTCGACAAGCATCTCAAAGGCTTCGTCTCGCTCTCCTCTGGGGCAAGAGAAAGAGTAGTGACAGGTGTAAGGCACATGGCATGGAAGGTAGCGGTAGCGACGGGTCTTCATTGCAGGAAGAACATCCCGAAGACGGGCTATCGTCTCGCGGGCAGCCATCTGCATAGCATGCCTTTCTGTAGGCATGGCTCTCCCCACGAATCGGAGGCGGCGTATTTCAGCATGGCCTCCCCTGAATTGCACCGCGGCCTGGTGCATAGTCAGACTGTCGTTGATCTTGTGTGGATAAAGCGTGAAGACTGGGCGCACGGATGGCCCCATCGCGACCTGAACGATGAAGGAGAGGAGTTTGACGAACCCTTCGGGCACGTTGGCGAACATCTGAGACTCGCAGTCGTTGCCGGCCATCTACAAAAGTAGGCAAAAATTCTGAGTGGTCAGATCATAAATTTTATGCTGACTGTCAGAAAATGACTACATTTGTAAAAACATGAATAACTCTATCATGCTAATAACCAATTAGCGATCGCACCTAGTGGCTTCCTACAGTCAGCCTGGCTCTGAATACCAAGTCTGTCACGACCGGTTTTTCAATAAAATGTTTATTGAGAAAACCAATCTTTAAATCCCAGTATAGGAAAAGTCATCCTTTCTGGTAGACAAAAGCTTGATAAACAGAGAACCAGTAGCATCAAATATATTACAGGGTTGAGCTGAGGTTGCTCAACAATTTATTACAGACTCGCCAATATATTACATATGGGCGGTTTTGAGACAGGGGTGGGGTGGCATGCTACTAGCTCGAGGGAAAAGTGGTGGTGGATAACTTGACTTCTACTGGCAGTACATCGAGCGTCGAGGTGAGGCTCGATGAATTTATTCGGGGTTGCGGAAGCGGATAATACAATGACCAAGACAGGATCGCACGGGACTGACTGGGACTCCTCTAGGCGTCGGACTCGCTATCAAACTCTTCATCCATGAGATCACCTTCATCAGCATCTGGCCAAATCAACAAGCCAGGTGAGTACTTGAAAGTACTCGCAAGACAGTTCGGACAAAAGATATAATCAATGAATGCATGAATGCGTCATGAACAAAGTATGATACTCAAATAACAACAGTAATATTGCAGAACTTGATGTATCAAAATTTAATAACGGAAAACCGATCGGGTGTCTGGAGCGACGCCTCGAAAGGTAAATAAATAAAAATGCATGCCGCAGTCGGGCGTCTTAGCGACACCACATAAAGGGCTTTAAAAGAAATGCCACAGTCAGACGTCTGGGCGACATCACATAAAGGGCTTTAAAAGAAATACCACAGTCGGACGTGAGCGACATCACATAAAGGGCTTTAAAAGAAATACCACAGTCGGACGTCTGAGCGACATCACAGACAAGGCTTTAAAAGAAATGCCACAGTCGGACGTCTGGGCGACATCACATAAAGGGCTTTAAAAGAAATACCACAGTCAGACGTCTGAGCGACATCACATAAAGGGCTTTAAAAGAAATACCACAGTCGGACGTCTGAGCGACATCACAGACAGGGCTTTAAGAGAAATACCACCGTCGGACGTCTGAGCGACATCACAGACAGGGCTTTAAAAGAAATACCACCTTCGGACATCTGAGCGACATCACAGACAGTGCTTTAAAAGAAATACCACCGTCGGACATCTGAGCGACATCACAGACAGGGCTTTAAAAGAAATACCACCGTCGGACGTCTGAGCGATATCTCAGACAGGGCTTTAACAAAAGAAAATAACAGGTATGCCACCGTCGGACGTCTGAGCGAGATCACTGACAGGGCTTTGTAATAAATGTAAATAACGAGATTAGTCCATCCACAAGAATAATCTTTTATCCGGATTTATTACACATAAATCCCACCGGAGTTTTTGTCACTGAGGCTGATACCTGACAAGATAAGATAATTATAGTACTAAAGAAAGTACAAGATAATTGAAAGAATGAGACTCTGTAGAGTTTGGAAGAACTGAACACAGCCAACGGATTTCCGTAGTCACGAAGGACTAGTTCCGTTTACGGTATTTCAGTAGAAACACATTTAACTAGTACACACCCATTTCACCTCACGTTGCCAGGAATCACCCTGGACAACGTCCAAGAAAAACTTTGAGACGGGGAGGCCACAACCTCGAATAGCATGGGATCAAATTTCTATACGCGCGCTCTAAGGGGTGCCCCCCTCTCGGTCCAACCGGAAACACCCATGCCCCCTGACCGGATGACGGGCTTTAATCCAGGGCCATGGAACCCTCATCCCGGCCTCTCCACTTGGTGTGTACCAGGAAAACGATTTGCAACTTACTATGCCATATTCCTTTCGGAAAACATGTGACAGTATAGGATGGAATGAATGGGAATGTGAATTGTGTCATGACGACACGGAAGTCAAATAATCTGGCATAAGACTGGCATGTCACAACACTGCCATCTTACCCATCCTCATACCAACACATGGCTTTGCAAATATGTATCCAACAACATAATGCTTTCCGAAACCTACTTTCCGATTATGTGCATGTGATATATCATGCAAAGTGATGTTCATAAACATGCCATGACTATACTAAAATGCAAACATGCAACAACACTCATCATATCAAGAGTTCAAACATGCTTGCCTGGTTCGGAGTAGTCGGAGTCTAACTGTGCGAAGTTTGCAGCTCCGTCACCTCCTCCGGTATCTACGGTATAAGAAAAATACGTACGCAACGTAAATACCGTGAGTGTACAGAAAAGTGTTCCAAATATTTTTCAAATAAATATGATAAAAAACTAGACAAAAATCTAAAGAGAACAGAAAAAGAATTAATCAAAAATACTTTTCTGATCAAAAGTTATAAGAGTTTTGGTCCAAGGACCCATCTGTAATGAAACAGAAAACTTCCAGGGGGCTTTGCAGAAGAATCCAGAAAAACGGTTCAGAGAGGAAGCGTATTTGCCAGAGTACGCCTTCTGCAAACGATTTAAAAAAAACAAAAGAGAGGCTGACGGGCGGGTCCCACCCGTCAGGTTTGAAAGTTCAAACAGGGGAGTCGGGGCTCGTCGGCGCCCGAGAGCCGCGGTGGTCGCCGGCGGCGATCCACGGCAAGGCAGGGAGATCGGAGTGTACCTCCGTGATCAGGGCGCCATTCCGCGTCTGTGGGAGGTGGTGGTGGTCGCCGGCGAGTACCACGTCGGCGGCGATGCTTGCTCCGGCGGACGGTGATTCGGGTGGTCGTGGATTTCGCCGGAGAGAGCTGCGGAGGTGGAATTGGTGAGGGGGTTAGACTCGCGATAGTATGAGAAGGTATCTGACGGGGTTAGGGCGCCGGAGATGGCCTTACCGGAGTGAATCACGGTGGGGGCCGAGGCGGAACGGAGTGGCCGGAGTCGGGGAAGGAGAGCTCCTCGTGGCTCGTTCAGTGGCTGGGCGGGGTCTGATGAGGTAGAGAAGGTGTGCGGGGGCGAGAGCAAGCTCGGGGTGCTATATATAGCCGCCCCGAGGCGGTTGCCGAGAACGGGGTTCTCCGGCGAGGTGATTACGGCGGCGCTGTGGTTGCACGGGAGGGTTCAGAGGTTGAACGTCGTCGTGGGTGTTCCCTGGTTCCGTTTAGGTGCTAACCGCGTCGGGATTTGGTGGTTTAGGGGGAGCTCGACGGAACGGGGCGGCGCGGGCCCGTCGGCGGCAGGGAGCGCGCTCTGTGCGTGCCGCGCCACGGCGACGGTGCTGCATGCGTGCGCTGGCGAGGAAATGGCCACGCGGAGCCACCAGGGGGTTTGGGCGGTGCCGAACGGCGTTATGCCGCCGTTCTGCTTCCTGTCGGCCGCTAGGGTGATCCGGCCGCCGCAAAGCACGCCGGCGCAGGCGGGCCAGGGCGCCACCGACGCCAGGAAGGTGCCAAGCGCGCGTGTGAGGCTCCGGACAAGCAAGCCAGGCCGTGAGCAAAGTGCCAAGCGCACTGTGAGCATGTGACTGAAGATCGACACTGAAATTCTGAACTTAACTGAATATGAACAGAACAGTGCATGCAAGGTGTTCGACAGAATGATCCAGGCATGTAGGGATTTTTCCTTGAGCTGGTTTTTGGTGGAGGGGCCTCTCATTGCATCTAGAGGCTGCCTGAATATTTGTGGAATTTTTGGAGAGGTGTAGATATGAATTTCACCAAATTTGGCAAATCTGGTCCAAACTTGCAGTGAGTGAAATTTGAAATATTTGAACAAGAGAAGAGTGGATCAAGATGGTTCTGGGTTGTGGGTACAAAGGACTATCCAAGGGTGTTGAGTTGAGGTCAAAAATCAAAAGCATTAGGGCACTTGCTTTGCAATCCACCTAGGCTCAAAAGGATAGACAGATTTATTTTGGGAGGAGAAATAGTTGGAATAAAATCCAAAAATGGATTTTATTAGTTTGGACAGAATGTTTGGGTTGTACCAAAGTGGGAGGAGAGGTTTTGGGAAAATTTTACCATAGGTGGCATGGTGAAATTTAGAAGGGATCAAAACCAAATAAAAGTCCAAAACTAAAAGGGTTTTCTTTTTAAAAGAAACTAAATCCAAGAAAAGGATTTTTTTGAGAGGGAAAACTTAGAAGATGGTTTTTAGGAAGGGTTTAAAGGACCTCCTTTCAAACCAAGCAAGGGATCTTTTGAAAAAAAGAAACCACCAAAATTTTTGGAGTGTCACACAGGCCGGTGGAGAACCCGACTTCCATAGACACTGACAGCTGGGTCGTACACCCGGCCGGATGACCGTTGTACTCCTGGGGGATAGGCCTATATAAACCCCCGAGGCTCACCCATGCAAAGGGTTCAGAACCCTAGCCAGCTTACACATACCTAGAGAGAAAGGAGATAGGGCTAACCTTGCCCTTCTTCCTCCTCTAGCCGAAACAACTCAAGGAGCACTCTTGTAGCTACTCTATTGACCATAGTCATCATGCAGAGTCCCCGCCGTGCAGGACTAGGGGTTTTATCTCCATGGAGAGCCCCGAACCTGGGTAAGACTCGTAGGCGTTCGAGGTTTCGCTCACTCCCGCTTCTAGAGCCCGAAAACGTACTCCTGTCCCCATCCATGATAAGCCACCCCTTGGCATAGGTTGCTAGATATCCCCGTCACCATGCAACATTGATAACAGACTGAAGGATGCCAACAGCTAATACAAATAGCAGAGGTGAGTATGGATCTCCTTGTATGACACCCCCTTTTGCACATAATTTTTTTGCCAGCAACTGCATTAAGTAACACAATTGTAGAGGCATAATTTAGAATATTTGATACCCAGTTAATCAATCTAGGGCCAAAACCTTTAGCTTTAAGCATAGCAAGAATGGCCTTATATTCAATCTTGTCAAAAGCTTTTTCAAAGTCAAGCTTGAGAATAATAATGGGTTTTTTTGATTGATGACGAAGATGGAAATATTCAAATGCATATCCTAGACAGTCTTGAATGTTTCTATCTTTGATAAATCCATACTAGTTTTGATGAATAACAAATGTAATGATATTTTGGGCTCTGTTTGCCAATAATTTGGTAAAGAACTTAAATGGCAAGCTGACCAGAGATATTGGTCTAAATCATTCAGAGTTTCAGGATTGGCAACTTTTGGAATGAGGGTGATGAAAGCAGTATTGATACTCTGAATATCACAATTGTTGGGAAACATAGCATGCAAGTTAAAAAAAATCCTATGCTCACGCAAGATCTATCTAGGAGATGCATAGCAACGAGAGGGGGAGAGTGTGTCCACGTACCCTCATAGACCGAAACTGGAAGCATTTTTTTAACACGGTTGATGTAGTCGAATGTCTTATTGTTCCGACCGATCGAGTACCAAACATACGGCACCTTCAAGTTCTACACACGTTCAACACGATGACGTCCCTCGAGCTCTTGATCCAGCAGAGGGTCGAAGGAGTAGATGAGTTCCATCAGCACGACAGCGTGGTGACGGTGATGGTGATGTGATCCGCGCATGGCTTAGCCTAAGCACCGCGAGAATATGACCGGAGGCGTAAACTATGGAGGGGGGTGCTGCACACGACTTGGAGCAATTGGTGTGTTCTCTAGGGGCATCCCCCCGTATATAAAGGAGGAAGGAGACACGAAGTTTACCCAGGTTCAGGCCCTCTCTATGGAGGTAATACCCTACTTCCTGCTTGATTGATTGTAACACCCCCGGTGTCATGCTACAGTAACCCTCGATGATTAAGACAATCATTTTGCTAATCAGGAGTTGACCACCTTTGATTTAAATCTCATTTGAAATTCCACCTTGAAATCAAATTCAATTGGCAAGTGAGATATGGAGTTGCACAAAAGTTGCTGTAAAATAGTTCATCATTTAGCCAAAATTCCATAACATTTAGTCATTAAGAAAAACAACATCACCTAGGAGCTAAGATGGACTATATCAATTATTAGAATGCAATTTTAGCATTTTAAGGTGCTATTTTACTGGTGAAAAATACAAATGGATTCCTCCGGCCTCCAAACTATTTGTGGCCCTGCCTAAAAATGCAAACTATTTAATAAGCTAAGCCCCACATTTTCTTATCTCTTTTGGTTACCTTAAATAATCTTTTTCTATCTCTCTTTTTAAATAAAAGAGGAAAGCAGGAAAAGAAAAGGGGCCAAACCCCCCGGGCCAGCCGGCCCTGCTAGCCACCAGGCCAGCCCAGCCAGCCCAACTGCCCCTCCCCGGTCGTCTCCCCTGTTCCAGCGACCGCATCGCTACAGGGGCAAGACCCCGCCAGATCACCTCGTTGGCATCACCGCGAGAGGATAAGACCCCGACGCCTCGGTCCTCTCCCCCGCGCCCCACTCACTCCCCTGCTCTCCTCTGTCGCCCCACTCCCCTCTGGGTTCTCCCCAGATCCCCTTTCCCTCCACCTCCACGACGCGGTCGCCGCCGTGCCTCGCCCGTCCCCGTGGCCACCGAGCACCGTTCGCCTCACCGCCGTGTCCCTCGTCTTCGTCGACGTCGTCTGCTTCGTCTCCGTCCACGAACGGGAGTCGGGGAGCTCCACAATGCGCGTATCGAGCCACCCCCTTCCGCCTCGGCCGTCGTTGATCTCCTCCAACTCTGGCCATCCTCTTCTGCTCCTAATCTGTCATCGGCTTTCCTTAGCCACTCGGTGAGCTTCTCTCTCTCTCCCATCTCGCTGGTAGCTCGCCTGCTCGCCCGCTAGTAGTAGTGCTGCCATCTCCGTAGCTTTTCTCCGTCGTGGAGCTCACCCCGTTGCAGTCGTTAATATCCAGTGCCAGAAGAGCACGTCCACGTGCTTGGGACATCCCCGTGAGGCTGCCCGTGCCGTTGCTTTGGCCTCTTGCCTCGCAAAACGGCGATTGCTTCCGACCGTGCTCCCGCCGCTGCCTCGCCCATCACTGTCGTCGCTACATAGCACCACGCGCTCTCCCGACACCTCCAGCGCATCCGCGCGAGCGTCAGCTTGTCGTAGGCCCAAATCGCAGCTCGAACCTCCTGCGGTGCTCGTACTCGAGCCGCAGCCTAGCCTTCGTCGAAATCTTGCCCTGCCGCTGAAGCTCTGCTGTGTTTGACTGCTTACTACTGCTGCTTGCTCTGCTACTTACTGCTGCTGCTCCCGCCTGCTGCGCCACTGCCGCCGGTGTCCGCGTGCCACTCGCCGTCGGCCGCCGCTCCCTGCGCTAGCCACTGGTCGTTGCTCCCAGCCCCCTACCTCCTAGCGCCGGCCGGCTCTAGCCGCCGTGGTTGTGTGCGTGTGTGAGCACAGCGCTGGTTGTGTCTCTCGCACGAACGGCCAGCCCATGTTTACTACTAGTAGTAGGATTAGTTTCGTAGTAGTAATTTAATGCAAATTAAGCCTGTTAGCTAATGGCAAATGGGTCCCACCTAATTAGATTAGATAAATCCTTTAGATTATTAAGACACTAAGATGTGGGACCCCCGTATTATTAACTTTGACTAGCCAATGTTGACCGGGTCAACTCTGTACACTGCCCCACTTGTCTTACACACTGGGTAGGAATTCTTGTGTACACTTATCATTTGTTCAATTTAATTTGAAATTAAATAATTAAAATAATTTCAGAATTTATTTTAAATTTTTGAAAATTTATATAAAATAAACCTTAGCTCGGATCCAAAAACTTTATACATGAAAGTTGCTCAGAACAACGAGACGAATCCGAATACGCGGTCTGTTCGTCCGCCACACGTCCCTAGATTAGCAAACCTCGAACCTTTCCCCTTCGGTTTATCTGTCTGCCAAACGTCCGGAACCGGGAAAACATTCCCGGATGTTTTACCTCTTTGTCTGTATCACCTAGCACCGCGTTAGATCGCTCCTAGCACCATGTTTTACCATGTTATGCTTTATGATGCTTTGATTGCTCTATTATTTATTGTGTTCCCTCTCTGTTACTTCTTTCCGGTAGACCCCGAGACGGCTGTCGATGCCACTATGTTCGACTATGTCACCGACGACCCTCCTTGTCTGAGCAACCAGGCAAGCCCCCCCTTTGATCATCCCGATATCGCCCATTCCATTCTCTCATGCTTGCATTAGATTTTGCTATTGTTATTGTTTGCTCCTATTGTGATGCATAGCCTGCTTTTGTAACCTGCTTATTGTTACCTTACCTGCT
Source organism: Triticum aestivum (assembly GCF_018294505.1). NCBI lineage: Eukaryota > Viridiplantae > Streptophyta > Magnoliopsida > Poales > Poaceae > Triticum > Triticum aestivum. Next base: position 413,562,745 of record NC_057810.1, read on the forward strand.
TATCCTAAACTGCTTAGTATAGGTTGGTTAGTGATCCATCAGTGACCACCACCTTGTCCTTGTTGCCCCTACTTCATCATTGAAGACGCGATCAATGGGATCCAAGACCAGGCCACGCCAACGCACATCACTTTCCCCTTAGTTGCTCAACACTGCTGGGTTACTATCGAGTGCCGAGGGTGAGACCTCTACAACACTTCGGATGTTAACCCTGTAGTGTAGCTATTGGGTCGTGGTCATCGAGGGTGATTCCGCCTTAACCACTTCCGACACGACTCTGTTGTGCAACCCCTCAAGTGTGAACCTCGGGGGTGATTCCTCTTACGCTCACCTTGATGATTACATCGAGTGGAATTCACCGGGGGTGATTCCTCGGGTTTTCCCCTTGATGTTTAGACACACAATTACTATGATTACTATGACTTTACACTGAACCATGTTACTAAAAAAGACGGGTCAACCCTGAGGGGTACCCGCGCGAGCATAATTGCGAGTGATGTGGAGTCGGGTTGACCTGGAAGGTGCCCGTGAGATAATTACGAGGTGTGGTCGGGCATTCTTAGCCCTTGCCGCAAGTCCTCGAGACGGGGTAACGGGGTCACATCTTTCGTGTGTCTTTGCTTGTTACCGCGTGCTCCTAATCCACTATGATTTGGATATTTGATCCGAGGGGCCTCTGGCCTGATAGCACTAACCATTACGTGGGCATAGTATGGGTGCTCTGCGTCGTATGCATCAGCCGAAGCTTAATAGACGTCAGCGACTGAGCGGCGCGCACCAGGTTGGACTGTGTAAGCACCTGCCTTGTTGAAGGAGGTAGCTAGGTCTGCTCACCGGCCGCGTACGCAACGTGCAGGAGTTTCCGGGGACATGGCCCATGACCCCTGGGGGCATAGGTTTAGTCCGGCATGCTGACCTCTCTGTTAAGTCTAGGTCGGGTTGCGGCGTATTGTTTGGCTGAGGCTGGGCATGACCCACGAAAGTGTGTCCGCCCGGAGTTAATCGAGCGTGGTGGGTAAGTTGGTGTACCCCTGCAGGGAAGAAACATCTATCGATAGCCTGTCCTACGGTAACGGACGCTCGGAGTTGTATCCCGATCGATACAACTAGAACTGGTTACTTGTGATGAAAATTGGATTGTGATGAGAATTGGATAGTATGGCTCTGGGATTTCTTTCTCGCAGGGAGTCAAGAAAGGATCTCTGGCCGAGGTTGATAACACTACTACTACTTTACTTTATGCTACTCTACTCCCTCCTGTTTGCTGCAAGATGGTGGTTTCCAGAAGATGCTAGTCTTCGATAGGACTAGGCCTTTTCTCTATTCCGGCATTTCTGCAGCCCAGTCCACATATACAGCCCCTCTTTGATAATGTTGCATATGTAGTGTATATCCTTGCTTGTGAGTACTTTGGGTGAGTACTCACGGTTGCTTTGCTCCCCCGTTTCCCCCTTTCTTCTTCTTTCCGGTTGATGCAACCAGATGTAGGAGCCCAGGATCCAGACGCCACCTTTGATGACAACTGCTACTACCACGAGGGTGCCTACTACTACGTGAAGACCGTCGACGACCAGGAGTAGTTAGGAGGCTCCCAGGCAGGAGGCCTTGCCTTTTCGATCATAGTTGCTTTTGTGCTAGCCTTCTTAAGGAAAACTTGTCTAACCTATGTCTGTACTCGGATATTGTTGCTTCCGCAGACTCTAGTGTATTCGAGCCCTCGAGGCCCCTGGCTTGAAATATAAAGCTTGTATTATTTTAATTTGTGTCTAGTGTTGTGTTGTGATATCTTCCCGTGAGTCCTTGATCTTGATCGTACACATTTGCGTGTATGATTAGTGTATGATTGAATCGAGGGCGTCACAAGTTGGTATTAGAGCCGACTGCCTGTAGGTAGCCCCCCTTTCCAACTCCTTGGCCGAAGTTGAGTCTAGTCATCCAAAATAGTTTTACTAACTTGGTCATGTGGCTTACGGGCCCATGTCGCCATTGGGTGGTATTAGGATCTTTTATTCCTCGTCTTTACTTTGGGATTCTGATCTCTCCTTTATTCGGGTTAAATGATTTTGCTAACTCTGACTCTAGGATATCGTAACCACTTCCACCCGGAGAGCCCCTTCATTCCAGATGACCGCCTGCTTCACCAGAATACTTCGAAGTTACTCTCCGATGTTCTCTCGAGACTTGTGCCATCGCTTTTGAAATTCCCTTCCATCGATAAAGCCCTATGGATAACCACCTACACTTGCCATTCATACAATCATTCCCCGTTGATCTTGTTATTACAAGATACCTCGAAATTCTCTCTATTGTTCCAAGAATACTATGTCTATTGCCTTGCAGTTCCTTGCCACATGAATACCCCTTCGGATAATTGCTCACACTTACCGAGTATCCGCTCATCCCCAGTTGTTCATGTTTTTCACAAAGGTCTTCGAAATACTATTGGATCTTCGGAAAATCCTCAGCAGCCTTTTGCTCTTGAAATTCTTGCTTGCTTGAATTATGGTTAATTCCATATTTCTAGTAATCTTCATTGACATCCTCTGTTACTATCATTTTGAGTCCCTTGATCCAATATGTTGCGAATGCTCGCAATCCTTAATCAGATTCTAGCATTCACCCTTCCGGCTCAGACGTCACTCCGAACTTGAGCTTGTTCTTGGCAAATCAAACCTTGATCGATTGTCGACCTATATCGATTCAACTCAATTATCTTTTGATCAGAACCTCTGCTTCTGATCTTCTGATTTAAAAATTCTAATCCCTCTGTATTTAAGCGTTGATGTTATCCAGATATATCTATAAGCCAATGCCTTTGCATTCTTTCTTCCTCTAGTTGAGCACCGATGATCACATCAGATCCTTTGTGGACCGCTGAATCCTTTGTTGGATTATTATCCGGCAATGTCCTTCATATTCAAAATCTCGTGCGCTCTTCCCCTGATGCATATTGCCTTCGGTAAATTGTATCCTCTCCTTATTGTCAACCATGCTCTGCTATTGAGCTGATGTTATATGCTAGGGAAATTAGTGGTATATGTTCCTAAGATACCCCTACGGGTTGAACCTATGCCTTCCCTAATCCGTGTGAACTCGAAAGAGATGTGAGTTATACTCTTCTGGTGCTTCACCAGATAAAAAAAATTATACACTACAACTTCGTCAAAAGAGAGAAGTAGATGAGAGGTTATGCATTGAAGAAGTGGGAGTCGACCTTGAACTTTGTGTTCATGCCCATGGACCCGATGTAGAACTTATCATGGAGGCTGCTCGTAAAATTAATTATTCCTTTGGTATAAGTTTATCTTATATCTGTGAATTGATCCTTTGCAATCGTGATTCCAACCATATTTTCCCCTTGACTCCATATTCCGGACAAGATAAAATACTTGTCCTCTTTAGATCATTTCACATGTCCAACCTATGTTCCGATCTACCTACAAGTATTGCCCATGTTATCTCGAGGATATTGTGTCATTGCACTACCTCTTGTGAATTCTTATTGGAGTCATACTCCGTCATATCTTTCCTAGCCTAATCGACTATATCATTATTGTGCTAATTTTAACTGTGCTACCTGGTCCTTTTCCCGGAGCACAACATTTCGACGATGAGCGAAGCTTACGTCGATCTTCCTCATCTTATCTATCCACCTTGAACAACCAGCTTGAATCCAAGCTTGTGTCGTATCCGTGGTTCCAATAGCCTTTTCTTCATCATTCCTTTTGCTTGATGTCGTTGCTGCTCGATGGCATCTTCATAGAGCCTCTCGACAAATTTTGTCATGATCACCATCAATATACTGCCTTGTTCTAAGATATCGATCGAATTCTTGAGGAGAAATACCATCCTTGACCTTCGATGATTTGAGTTATCATCGACCACCCCCTTGTCTTCTTTCCAACACATGTTTGATCATGTCTTGGTTATACCTTGGACTCCTTGCTATTCCTGCAATTGTTCCTTGAGTATTTCTTGTGAACTTCAACTCCAACCCCTACTTGTAACACCATGTTAATGCTACCTCGAAGGATGACTGAGGTATTCCGAATATCAACAAGAACACTAGATGCCCATTGTCGAATGTTTCTTGATCTATTATCCAAACACCGTTGTATGGGTAATATCATGATTCTTCCCTCGCCCCCTTTATCTAAATGCTTTTGAACTTGTTGTCTTATCATGTATATCCTGCTCCGCTTCCCCTTGAGAAGGATATACTCCCAATTCTAGTGTGTAAACACATTTTCCTTTCCAATGTTCTGATTAATCTAATGATCACCTTTTCTTTCATTGTTTTGTTTAACCTTTCTTTTTGTTTATGAGATCTAAGCAGTACTAGTTCCCTGCTTACGAAAACACATCGATAACCACCGATCGACAAGAACTTTGCCTATTGGTCCGCCTCGTTCAACGAGTAGGAAAATAATTCTCTCCGTCCCTCGCCCTTGGTACCAACGTTGTTGACAACATAACTGACAGTCTATCATCTGACATGCCTTGCTATCGGCCCCCTTTCTACTTTTAACCCACATGGTGGGCCCACAACCCATAGTTCCCCAGGATCGGAACCTGACTCTCCTGTATATCCTTTTTTTTCCGAAGTATCATTTGCTCTTGGCTTTGTGCCTCCGAGAGATGATCTATTCCCGATGCTATAAGAACCCCCTTCTCACACTTTGTTCAGGTATCGATCGTTTGTCCATTCGCTTGAAACTTCCTATTGTACCTTCATATTTTGCTCTCGACGTTTTCTTCAATTTCAACTCGAGAGATACTTCTGCCTCATTCCATGAATTGTTCACCAGATATTTAACCCTGTAAGGGTCAGTTCTCCCGAAGTTACTCTCTACTTCCCCACTTAAATCTCGGGACGAGATTTCTTGTAGTGGAGGAGATTTGTAACACCCCCAGTGTCATGCTACAGTAACCTCTGTGATTAAGATAATCATTTTGCTAATCAGGAGTTGACCACCTTTGATTTAAATCTCGTTTGAAACTCCACTTTGAAATCAAATTCAATTGGCAAGTGAGATATGGAGTTGCACCAAAGTTGTTGCAAAATAGTTTATCATTTAGCCAAAATTCCATAACATTTAGTCGTTAAGAAAAACATACTCACCTAGGAGCTAAGATGGACTATATCAATTATTAGAATGCAATTTTAGCATTTTAAAGTGCTATTTTACTGGTGAAAAATACGAATGGATTCCTCTGGCCTCCAAACTATTTGTTGCCCTACCTAAAAATGCAAACTATTTAATAAGCTAAGCCCCACATTTTTCTTATCTCTTTTGGTTACCTTAAATAATATTTTTCTACCACTCGTTTTAAATAAAAGAGGAAAGCAGGAAAATAAAAGGGGCCAAACCCCCCGGGCCAGTCGGCCCTGCTAGCCACCAGGCCAGCCCAGCCAGCCCAACTCCCCCTCCTCGGTTGTCTCCCCTGTTCCAGCGACCGCATCGCAACAGGGGCAAGACCCCGCCGGATCACCTCGCCGGCATCGCCGCGAGAGGATAAGACCCCGACACCTCGGTCCTCTCCCCTGCGCCCCACTCACTCCCCTACTCTCCTCTGTCTCCCCACTCCCCTCTGGGTTCTCCCCAGATCCCCTTTCCCTCCACCTCCATGACGCGGTCGCCGCTGTGCCTCGCCCGTCCCCGCGGCCACCGAGCCCCGTTCGCCTCACCGTCGTGTCCATCGTCTCCGCCGACGTAGTCTGCTTCGTCTCCATCCACGAACGAGAGTCGGGGAGCTCCACAATGCGCAGATCGAGCCACCCCCTTCCGCCTCGGCCGCCGTTGATCTCCTCCAACTCCGGCCACCCTCTGCTGCTCCTAATCTATCACCGGCTTTCCTTAGCCACTCGGTGAGCTTCTCTCTCTCTCTCCCATCTCGCTGGTAGCTCGCCTACTCGCCCGCTAGTAGTAGCGCCGCCATCTCCGTAGCTTTTCTCCGCCGTGGAGCTCGCCCCGTTGTAGTCGTTCATATCCAGGGCCAGAAGAGCACGTCCACGTGCTTGGGACATCCCCGTGAGGCCGCCCGTGCCGTTGCTTTGGCCTCTTGCCTCGCAAAACGGCGATTGCTTCCGAACCGTGCTCCCGCCGCTGCCTCGCCCTTCACTGTCATCGCTACATAGCACCACGCGCTCTCTCGACACCTCCAGCGCATTCGCGCGAGCGTCAGCTCGCCGTAGGCCCAAACCGCAACTCGAACCTCCTGCGGTGCTCGTACTCGAGCCGCAGCCTCGCCTTCGTCAAACTCTTGCCGCTGCTGCCGCTGAAGCTCTGCTGCGTTTGACTGCTTGCTACTGTTGCTTGCTCTGCTACTTACTACTGCTGCTCCCGCCTACTGCGCCGCTGCCGCCGGTGTCCGCGTGCCACTCGCCGTCGGCCGCTGCTCCCTGCGCTAGCCGCCGGTCGTTGCTCCCAGCCCCTGCCTCCTAGCGCCGGCCGGCTCTGGCCGCCGTGGTTGTGTGCGTGTGTGAGCACAGCGCTGGCTGTGTCTCTCGCACGAACGACCATCCCTTGTTTACTACTAGTAGTAGGATTAGTTTAGTAGTAATAATTTAATGCTAATTAAGCCTGTTAGCAAATGGCAAATGGGTCCCACCTAATTAGATTAGATAAATCCTTTAGATTATTAAGACACTAACATGTGGGACCCCCGTATTATTAACTTTGACTAGTCAATGTTGACCGGGTCAACTCTGTACACTGCCCCACTTGTCTTACACACTGGGTAGGAATTCCTGTGTACACTTATCATTTGTTCAATTTAATTCGAAATTAAATAATTAAAATAATTTCAGAATTTATTTTAATTTTTTGAAAATTCATATAAAATAAACCTTAGCTCGGATCCAAAAACTCTATACATGAAAGTTGCTCAGAATGACGAGACAAATCCGAATACACGGTCTGTTCATCCGCCACACATCCCTAGCTTAGCAAACCTCGAACCTTTCCCCTCCGGTTCATCTGTCTGACAAACGTCTGGAACCGGGAAAACATTCCCGGATGTTTTCCCTCTTTGTCTGTATCACCTAGCACCGAGTTAGATCGCTCCTAGCACCACATTTTACCATGTTATGCTTTATGATGCTTTGATTTCTCTGTTATTTATTGTGTTCCCTCTCCATTAGTTCTTTCCGGTAGACCCCGAGACGGCTGTCAATGCCACTATGTTCGACTACATCACCGATGACCCTCCTTGTCTGAGCAACCAGGCAAGCCCCCCCTTTGATCATCCCGATATCGCCCATTCCATTCTCTCATGCTTGCATTAGATTTTGCTATTGTTATTGTTTCCTCCTATTCTGATGCATAGCCTGCTTTTGTAACCTGCTTATTGTTACCTTACCTACTTATCCTAAACTGCTTAGTATAGGTTGGTTAGTGATCCATCAGTGACCACCACCTTGTCCTTGTTGCCCCTGCTTCATCATTGAAGACGCGATCAACGGGATCGAAGACCAGGCTCGGCACCGCACAACACTTTCCCCTTAGTTGCTCGACACTGCTGGGTTAGTATCGAGTGCCGAGGGTGAGACCTCTACAACACTTCTGATGTTAACCCTGTAGTGTAGCTATTCGGTCATGGTCATCGAGGGTGATTCCGCCTTAACCACTTCCGATACGACTCTGTCATGCAAGCCCTCAAGTGTGAACCTCGGGGGTGATTCCTCTTACGTTCACCTTGATGATTACATCGAGTGGAATTCACCGGGGGTGATTCCTCGGGTTTTCCCCTTGATGTTTAGACACACAGTTACTATGATTACTATGACTTTACACTGAACCATGTTACTAAAAAAGACGGGTCAACCCTGAGGGGTACCCACGCGAGCATAATTGCAAGTGATGTGGAGTCGGGTTGACCTGGAAGGTGCCCGTGAGATAATTACGAGGCGTGGCCGGTCATTCTTAGCCCTTGCCGCAAGTCCTCGAGATGGGGCAACGGGGTCACATCTTTCGTGAGTCTCTGCTTGTTACCGCGTGCTCCTAATCCACTACGATTTGGATATTTGATCCGAGGGGCCTCTGGCCTGATAGTACTAGCCATCACGTGGGCATAGTATGGGCGTTCTCCGTCGTATGCATCAGCCGAAGCTTAATAGACATCAGCGACTGAGCGGCGCGCGCCTGGTTGAATTGCGTAAGCACCTGCCTTGTTGAAGGAGGTAGCTAGGTCTGCTCACGGGCCGCGTACGCAACATGCAGGAGTTTCCGGGGAGATGGCCCATGACCCCTGGGGGCATAGGTTTAGTCAGGCATGCTGACCTCTTTGTTAAATCTAGGTCGGGTTGCGGCGTATTGTTTGGCCGAGGCCGGGCATGACCCAGGAAAGTGTGTCCGGCCGGAGTTAATCGAGCGTGGTGGGTAAGTTGGTGTACCCCTGCAGGGAAGAAAACATCTATCGATAGCCTGTCCTACGGTAACGGACGCTCGGAGTTGTATCCCGATCGATACAACTAGAACTGGTTACTTGTGATGAGAATTGGATTGTGATGAGAATTGGATAGTATGGCTCTAGGATTTCTTTCTCGCAGGGAGTCGAGAAAGGATCTCTGCCGAGGTTGATAACACTACTACTACTTTACTTTATGCTACTCTACTCCCTCCTGTTTGCTGCAAGATGGTGGTTTCCAGAAGATGCTAGTCTTTGATAGGACTAGGCCTTCTCTCTATTCCGACATTTCTGCAACCCAATCCACATATACAGCCCCTCTTTGATAATGTTGCATATGTAGTGTAGATCCTTGCTTGCGAGTACTTTGGATGAGTACTCACGGTTGCTTTGCTCCCCCGTTTCCCCCTTTCTTCTTCTTTCCGGTTGATGCAATCAGATGTCAGAGCCCAAGATCCATATGCCACCTTTGACGACGACTACTACTACCACGAGGGTGCCTACTACTACGTGAAGACCGTCGACGACCAGGAGTAGTTAGGAGGCTCCCAGGCAGGAGGCCTTGCCTTTTCAATCGTAGTTGCTTTTGTGCTAGCCTTCTTAAGGCAAACTTGTCTAACCTATGTCTGTACTCAGATATTATTGCTTCCGCTGACTCTTGTGTATTCGAGCCCTCGAATCCCCTGGCTTGTAATATAAAGCTTGTATTATTTTAATTTGTGTCTAGTGTTGTGTTGTGATATCTTCCCATGTGTCCTTGTTCTTGATCGTACACATTTGCGTGTATGATTAGTGTACGATTGAATCGAGGGTGTCATATTGATCTTGATGAATATGAGTATTACAAGAGTTGATCTACCATGAGATCATAATGGCTAAACCCTAGAAGTCTAGCCTATATGATTATGATTCTTCCCTATGGACTAAATCCTCCGGTTTATATAGACACCGGAGGGGACTAGGGTTGTACGAAGTCAGTTACAGAGAAAGGAATCTACATATCCGAATCGCCAAGCAAGCATGCCTTCCACGCCAAGGAGAGTCCTATTCGGACACAGGAAGAAGTCTTCTATCTTGTATCTTCATAACCCATCAGTCTGGCCCATGTCACATAGTCCGGACGGCCGAGGACCCCTTAATCCAGGACTCCCTCAGTAGCCCCCGAACCAGTCTTTCAATGACGATGTGTCCGGCGTGCAGATTGTCTTCGGCATTGCAAGGCGGGTTCCTCCTTCGATGACTTCAAAGTACCTAACTTAAGAGCAGTACTCGGCCTTCCATTTAATGTCGTGCTCATCGGCTTCTGCACCTTCATGACTCCAGCTTCCATGTGTTGAGCGAATATGACAAGTTGGGGTATTTTTGGACATATCGCCCTGACTATGTAAGAAAGGCGTCTATTTAAAGAGATTGAGATCTCCAGATCCATTCCACACCAAGCGAGGAATCCTTAGAGCTTGTTAGGAGAAACCATTCCAACATGGCTAGCGCTCCCAGCTCTTCCTCCCATCCCCACGGCTCCGGAAAAGGCGATTGGGAGAAGTGTTCTGTATCCCACAGCCGGCTTGTGAAGCTACATACACAGGGATCCCCCCCGCCCCCCGCGGATCTAGTCCCCGTTCGAGCAGGATTGATTTCCTTCAATAGCGGGGCTCAGGCGGAGAATTGCCCCAATCCATCCAGGGGGAACGAGTGTGCTTTGTTCCCTACTTGTTGAGAGGAATTGGGTTTCCAATCCACCCATTCCTCCGAGGTCTTCTGGAGTATTATGGCCTCCAACTGCACAATTTCACTCCTGCCTCCATCTTGCACATTGCGGGTTACATTGCTCTTTGTGAGTTATTCTTGGGTTGTGAGGCCGATTTTGATTCATGTAGGAAACTATTCTGCCTCGTCCCTCATAGCCAAGAGGGGTCAATATTCGAAGTGGGCGGAGTCGAGGTATGGCGTATCGCCGAGACCGGATACCTGTCCGGCATGCCAAAGAAGGCATCCGAAGAGTGGCCTTCCGAATGGTTCTATATCGAGGACGCCGCTCTTCCCGACCTAGTTCGATTAGGTCTTCCCAAATTTTCAAGTATTCCATTGAAGAAACGCCACAACTGGCGCCCTCGGAGCTTCAAGGAGGAAGATAGCGCGGAAGTCCGTCAATTGATGAGCAAGATAAAGACGCTCACTCAGTCTGGATTATCAATAGTCGAGGTAATGGTGACTTCCATAGTGCGATGGGTTCAGCCACTCCAATATAGAAGGCTTCCCATGTGGCACTATACTGGGGAAGATGACGCCTCTCGCTGTGGTCGGAAGGGTCCGGATACCCCCGCCGCTTTGGCCAAAATACTGGCCGAACTATATAATGGGGAGAAAGAGGAACTTACTCGTATTAAGCGCCGAGATGGATTTTCCATGTACAATCCTCCTAGCTAGTGTTGGGGAATGTAGTAATTTCAAAATTTTCCTACGCACACGCAAGATGATGGTGATGCATAGCAACGAGAGGGGGAGTGTATCTTCATACCCTTTGAAGATCGCTAAGGGGAAGCGTTTATCAATGCGGTTGATGTAGTCGTACGTCTTCACGATCCGACCGATCCAAGTACCAAACGCACGGCACCTCCGAGTTCTGCACACATTCAGCTCGATGACGTCCTCGCCTTCTCGATCCAGCAAGACAGGCGAAGTAGTAGATGAGTTCCGGTAGCACAACGGCATGGCGAGGGTGTTGGTGAAGAACAATCTCCGCAGGGCTTCGCCTAAGCACTACGAAAACTATGATGGAGGATAAACTAGAGGGGACGGGGTTGCCGGCACATGGCTTGGTGTTTCTTGATGTGTCTTTGGTGCTAGCCCTGCCCCTCTATTTATATGTTGAGCCTTGGGGTTGAAACTTGGAGTAAAAGCCTCCACAAAGTCGGTTTCACCCGAAAGGCAGAGTCCTTCTCGGACTCCAGGGTTCCCGGCGTCTGGACCCAGACGCCAGGGACCCTCGCGTCTGGCCCCTGGACTCCGCAAAACTTTCTTTTGCACTTTCCAAAAACCTTGTGGGCTTTCCCCTTTGGCCCAAATAACGTGTTCTCGTACCCAAACATTTCGGGAAGCATCCGGAACCCTTTCCGGTGAATTCCAGAACCCTTCCGGAGATCAAACACTATTATCCCATATATCAAATTTTATCTCCGGAGCATTCCGGAGTTCCTCGTCATGTCCATGATCTCATTCGGGACTCCGAACAACATTTGGTTACCAACATACATAACTCATATAATACTATATCATCAATGAAACGTTAAGCGTGCTATGGGTTCGAGAACTATGTAGACATGATCGAGACACGTTTCCGGTCAATAACCAATAGCGGGACCTGGATGCCCATATTGGCTCCCACATATTCTACGAAGATCTTTATCGGTCAAACCGCATAACAACATACGTTGTTCCCTTTGTCATCGGTATGTTACTTGTCTGAGATTCGATCGTCGGTATCTCAATACCTAGTTCAATCTCGTTACCGGCAAGTCTCCTTACTCGTTACATAATACATCATCCCGCAACTAACTCATTAGTTACAATGCTTGCAAGGCTTATAGTGATGTGCATTACCGAGTGGGCCCAGAGATACCTCTCCGACAATCAGAGTGATAAATCCTAATCTCGAAATACGCCAACTCAACATGTACCTTTGGAGACACTTGTAGAGCTCCTTTATAATCACCCAGTTACGTTGTGACTTTTGGTAGCACACAAAGTGTTCCTCCGGTAAACAGGAGTTGCATAATCTCATAGTTGTAGGAACATGTATAAGTCATGAAGAAAGCAATAGCAACATACTAAACGATCAAGTGCTAAGCTAACGGAATGGGTCATGTCAATCACATCATTCTACTAATGATGTGATCCCGTTAATCAAATGACAACTCATGTCTATGGTTTGGAAACATAACCATCTTTGATTAATGAGCTAGTCAAGTAGAGGCATACTAGTGACATTAAGTTTGTCTATGTATTCACACATGTATTATGTTTCCGGTTAATACAATTCTAGCATGAATAATAAACATTCATCATGAAATAAGGAAATAAATAATAACTTTATTATTGCCTCTAGGGCATATTTCCTTCAGTCTCCCACTTGCACTAGAGTCAATAATCTAGTTCACATCGCCATGTGATTTAACACCAATATTCATATCTGTATATGATTAACACCCATAGTTCACATCGTCATGTGACCAAACACCCAAAGGGTTTACTAGAGTCAATAATCTAGTTCACATTGCTATGTGATTAACACCCAAAGAGTACTAAGGTGCGATCATGTTTTGCTCGTGAGAGAAGCTTAGTCAACGGGTCTGTCACATTCAGAGCCGTATGTATTTTGCAAATATTCTATGTCTACAATGCTCTGCACAGAGCTACTCTAGCTAATTGCTCCCACTTTCAATATGTATCCAGATTGAGATTTAGAGTCATCTGGATCGGTGTAAAAGCTTGCACCGATGTAACTCTTTATGATGGGCTCTTTTATCACCTCCATAATCGAGAAATATTTCCTTAGTTCTCACTAAGGATATTCTTGACCAATGTCCAGTGATCTACTCCTAGATCACTATTGTACTCCCTTGCCAAATTCAGAGCAAGGTATACAATAGGGCTGGTACATAGTATAGCATACTTTATAGAACCTATGACTGAGGCATAGGGAATGCCTTTTCATTCTCTTTCTATTTTCTGCCATGGTCGGGTTTTGAGTCTTACTCAACTTCACACCTTGGAACACAGGTAAGAACTCTTTCTTTGACTGTTCCATTTTGAACTACTTCAAAATCTTATCAAGGTATGTACTCATTGAAAAATCTTATCAAGTGTCTTGATCTATCTCTATAGATCTTTGATGCTCAATGTCTAAGCAGCTTCACCGAGGTCTTTCTTTGAAAAACTCTTATTCAAGTATCCTTTTATGCTTTCTAGAAAAATTCTACATTATTTCCGATCAACAATATGTTATTCACATATACTTATAAGAAATGCTGTAGTGCTCCCACTCACTTTCTTGTAAATACAGGCTTCACCGCAAATCTGTATAAAACTATATGCTTTGATCAACTCATCAAAGTGTATATTACAACTCCGAGATCCTTGCACCAGTCCATAAATGGATCGCTGGAGCTTGCACACTTTGTTAGCACCTTTAGGATTGACAAAACCTTCTGGTTGCATCATATACAACTCTTCTTTATTAAATCCATTAAGGAATGAAGTTTTGACATCCATTTGCCAGATTTCATAAAATGTGGCAATTGCTAACATGATTCGGACAGACTTTAAGCATCTCTACAGTTGAGAAAATCTCATTGTAGTCAACACCTTGAACTTGTCGAAAACCTTTTTGCGATAAGTCGAGCTTTGTAGATAGTAACACTACTATCTACATTTGTCTTCCTCTTGAAGATCCATTTATACAATATGGCTTGCCGATCATCGGGCAACTCCACCAAAGTCCACACTTTGTTCTCATACATGGATCCCATCTCAGATTTCATGGCCTCAAGCCATTTCATGGAATCTGGGCTCATCATCGCTTCCTCATAGTTCATAGGTTCATCATGCTCTAGTAACATGACTTCTAGAATAGGATCACCGTACCACTCTGGTGCGGACCGTACTCTGGAAGACCTATGAGTTTCTATAATAACTTGATCTGAAGTTTCATGATCATCATCATTAGCTTCCTCACTAATTGGTGTAGGAATCACTGGAACTGATTTCTGTGATGAACTACTTTCCAATTCGGGAGAAGGTACAAATTACCTTATCAAGCTCTACTTTCCTCCCACTCACTTCTTTCGAGAGAAACTCCTTCTCTAGAAAGGATCCATTCTTAGCAACGAATGTTTTGCCTTCGGATCTGTGATAGAAGGTGTACCCAACAGTTTACTTTGGGTATTCTATGAAGACGCACTTCTCCGATTTGGGTTCGAGCTTATCAGGTTGAAACCTTTTTCACATAAGCATCACAACTCCAAACTTTAAGAAATGACAGCTTAGGTTTACTGCTAAACCATAGTTCATACGGTGTCGTCTCAATGGATTTAGATGGTGCCCTATTTAAAGTGAATGCAGCTATCTCTAATGCATAACCCCAAAACAATATTGGTAAATCGGTAAGAAACATCATTGATCGCACCATATCAAATAAAGTGCAGTTATGACGTTTGGACACACCGTTACACTGTGGTGTTCCAGGTGGCATGAGTTTGTGAAACTATTCCACATTATTTCAACTGGAGGCTAAACTCGTACTCAAATATTCATCTCCATGATCAGATCGTAGAAACTTTATTTTCTTGTTATGATGATTTTCCACTTCACTCTGAAATTCTTTGAACCTTTGAACTGTTTCAGACTTATGTTTCATCAAGTAGATATACCCATATTTGCTCAAATCATCTGTGAAGGTCAGAAAATAACGATACCCGCCACGAGCCCTAAAACTCATTGGTCTCGCCCACCACACTATCTCTTGCTCCAAAGGGGAGGCGCTCGGCGCGTCATCCTGCACCAGAGGTGACTCCAAAGAGAGCGGCGCCCGCACCGAGCAAGCTTGCGAAGAGGAAGGCAAGAGAAAACACATCGAAGCCGTCATTAAAGAGGTATGGCTTTGCAAATATGCCTTTTGGTAGTCACATCCAACTGTGACATTATCCGTTTGTGTCTTATCAGAAAGAGCGCTCGCTGGACAATGTTCGGAGGTCCTGCTAGCCGCACTCCCAACAACCAGGTTCCAGACCCTGCCGTAACGACAAGGGCTGATACGGGAGTGCCTCCGGATTGTCCTTCGGAAGAGGAATCAGGCGATGTGTCCATGACAAATTCGGAAGTGGAGAACGCTATGAACCATCGGTGTCGGAGGGCTGCTCTTTGCGATCGTGGCTTTACAACAGAGGCATTCAATGCCTTCAGCTCGGGTGATGTGTACATCCGAGCTGCGCGAGATGGGCTCGCCAGAGCCACGGACCAATATTTGAAAGATATGCGTGTGAGCTCACTTTATATACCAGTAGCCCCCGAGAGTTGAATCAGTTGATTCAGCTGATTTAAGGATCATTGTAAAACCAGGTGCTTATGGAGAAGAACAACCTATTGTCTCAAGAGCTGGAAAAGTGTCAAACCCAGCTAGCTTCTGCGACACCCGAACTGGAGGAATCCAAAAAGGCATCACCTGGTAATGTGTCCCTCCATCGAGGAAAACCGAATTATGTACCAGCAATGCTAACACAGTTTCATATCTTATGGTAGGATCGTCAGATCATCCGGGAGGGGCGCCGGAGGCCGCACAAGTGGGTGAACAAGAAGCCAAAAGGCAACTGGCCGCGGGAGAACATATATTGACACGGGTCAGGGAGGATAAAAAGTGACAGAATTATGTCTGTAGGTATGCTGATGGGCCGTCCCGAAGAGGAGGTGTCCGGATCTTCGAGCGATCTGCTACAAGAGCTGTCGCAAAAGCACGAGCGAGCTCGGCATGCGATGCGGAGTGTTGCCAAGGCCTTATGGCCACCTGACTCCCCTGCAGGAAGTATGGAGGAGCTTGTACAACTATTTAAGGGAGCGCGGCGGCGTTTCCTATTATGGAAGATATCGGCCTGCCGGGAAGGTGTGCGAGAGGCCTAGGCCATGGTGAAAACACAATACACCAAGCTTGATCCGAATCATATGGCCCGGGTTGGACCTTTAGGGTCAGATGGAAAGAAATTCCCGTTAGTTTGGTATATGACCAGGTAGAAGTAGCTGCCAAGTATTCCCAATAGGATTGTAAGCTAGATAGCTTGTTAGATGGCATAGAGGAAGAAGTTTTTGAGTCCAAGTGACTATGTACTTAAATTGACAAATTTGTCCCTAGCCAGATTGTAAGACGATTGTCATGGCGGACCTTTTCGCTTTGACCTCTCGACCCGATGGTGCGGAGTGTTTCCGAATACCTGCTCGGTAATATAGACCGGGGTATGCGTGGAAACCAGGCGTAGGGGTCATAGTTGCTTGAACAAACAAGTATCTGGGTAGATATGTTATATTACATTGTGATTGTAAGAAACATTTTCGAGAGAGAACAGTTCCGTTAAGGGTTCCTTTCCCTGGGTCAGCATGCGTTATCGTGCATATCTGAGCTGTGATTGAAAAATCGCAGCATACGTAACATCTAGGGGTTCATAGTATAACGAGTAAAAACATCTTTAGTCCGCTGACCGAATATTCCCTTAAGAACGCTAGCTTTCGGCTTCACCCAGTCTGAGGTACACATACGGATGACCCGACAGTAACAATCGCAGAGGTGCTCCCTTTATGCCCTAGCCGAACTAACGGGAACATAGGGCATAAGCACAGGAGCTAGGCTACCCAGCTTGGCCAAAACTTAAGTCATATCGATGCATATAATGGCGAAGAAAAGGTACATACGACGAAAATACACATATGTATCAAGCTTAATGCCCAGAAAATAAGAATAATAAGCTTCCGTACAAGAATCCCCCATGTAAAATGGATGTACATATTTGAGGATGTGTACGTTTTAGGTGCACGTTTTAGCCGCACAAGAGCTTTAAGGCTAAAAAAGAAAAAGCGAAAAGAGAGGAAAAAATAAATAAGTAATGGAAACAAAAGGGAGAAGGAGATGAACAAAGAGTTCGGCGCTAGGCATAGAATCTTCGGAGTCTGGCCGCGTTCCATGGGTTAGGCTCTAGGCGATTGTCTGATGCATCACGCAAGCGATACGCTCCTCCAATGAGAACTTCCTCAATGATGAAGGGACCCTCCCACTTGGGCTTGAATTTGTCCTTTTTCTTCTCCGGCAAGCATAGAACGAGTTTGCCAACATTATAACTCTTGGCCCGTACTTCTCTGTTTTGGTATCTACGGGCCTGTTGTTGATAAAATGCGGAATGGGCTTTTGCGACGTCGCGCTCCTCCTCCAAAGCATCTTAGCTGTCCTGCCGATCAAGCTCGGCCTCTCTCTCTTCATACATCCGCACTCGAGGAGAGTCATGAATAATGTCGCAGGGCAACACAGCCTCTGCGCCGTACACCATGAAGAAAGGTGTATATCCGGTAGTGCGATTGGGCGTGATCCGCGCCCCCCAGAGTACAGAGTCGAGCTCCTCAACCTAGTGCTTGTCTGATTCTTTCAAAGACCGCACTAGTCTGGGCTTAATGCCGCTCATAATAAAACCATTGGCTCGTTCGACTTGACCGTTTGTTTGTGGGTGATAGACAGAGGTGTAGTCGAGCTTAATGCCTAGATTAGCACACCAGGCTTTCACCTCATCGACTGTGAAATTGGAGCCATTATCAGTGATTATGCTATGTGGAACACCATAACGGTGCATGACACCTGATATGTAGTCTATCACTGGTCCGGCTTCAGCCGTTTTAAGTGGTTTGGCCTCTATCCACTTAGTGAATTTATCCACCATGACCAACATATATTTTTTCTTATGGCTTCCTCCTTTAAGTGGTCCGACCATATCAAGCCCCCACATCGCGAAAGGTCAAGTGATTTGGATTGTTTTAGAGCGGTGGGTGGCATATGGCTTTGGTTGGCGAAAAGCTGGCATTCGACGCAACGTTGGACAAGGTCTTGTGCATTTGCTTAGGCTGTCGGCCAATAGAAACCTGTACGGAAGGCCTTGCTTACAAGGGCCCGAGCCGCAGCGTGGTGACCACCGAGACCAGCATGAATTTCAGCCAAAAGCTGCCGCCCCTCTTCCTCGGAGATACATCTTTGAAGTACTCCGGTAGCGCTTTTCTTGTAGAGTTCTCCGTCGTGAACCTTGTAGGCTTTTGAGCACCGGACAATGCGGCACGCCTCATTCTGATCCTCAAGGAGTTCTCGCCTATTAAGGTAGGCC
This sequence comes from Triticum aestivum, assembly GCF_018294505.1. Classification (NCBI taxonomy): domain Eukaryota; kingdom Viridiplantae; phylum Streptophyta; class Magnoliopsida; order Poales; family Poaceae; genus Triticum; species Triticum aestivum. The sequence continues at coordinate 413,581,056 of NC_057810.1, forward strand.
AAGAAGGGTTTGGTCCATGGGGAAATTACTGCCATGATAAGATGGGCCGACGATGTGATTTTGGTGGCTGAGCCCCTGATGATATCGGTGTGTTCGGAATCTGGGGTTATAGTCAGATCCGGACTGGTATTGCCGCTCTCCCCTTGCCACACCACGGATGGCTTGAAGAGCCTTTCCAAAAAGATGTTAGGTGGGACGGGGTCGCGCTTGGCACCGATGCGAGCAAGGACATCCGCCGCTTGAGTACTTTCTCGAGCCACATGATGAAACTCGAGCCCCTCGAACCGAGCAGACATTTTGAGAACGGCATTGCAATAAGCCGCCATCTTCGGATCTTTGGCATCGAAATCTCCCTTTATTTGAGATATTGCGAGGTTTGAATCTCCACGCACTTCCAGGCGTTGTATGCCCATGGAGATAGCCATCCGAAGACTATGTAATAAGGCCTCGTATTCGTCTGCTTTGTTGGAGTCTGTGCACAATATTTGGAGTACGTACTGAACTGTATCTCCAGTGGGGGATGTAAGGACAACTCTTGCTCCTAGGCCCGCCAACATTTCGGAACCGTCGAAGTGCATGACCCAGTTGGAATATGTGCCGTACTCTTTAGGGAGTTTGGCCACTATCCATTCAACAACGAAGTCAGCCAGTACTTGGGATTTAATGGCCCGACACGGTCTGTATGTTATGTCGAATGGTAGGAGCTCAATGGCCCCCTTGGCAATCTGGCCCATGGCATCGCGGTTGTTTATTATGTCATTGAGTGGTACTTCGGAGGCCACCGTGATTGAGCACTCTTGAAAGTAGTGTCGTAGCTTCCGGGGTGCCATGAAGACCGCGTATGCTATTTTTTGGTAATGAGGGTACCGGAATTTGCATGGTGTGAGGACAGTGGATACGTAGTATACTGGCTTCTGAAGTGGGAATTTGTGTCAGTCCTCTTCTCGTTCAACGACGAGCACCGCACTCACGACTTGGTGTGTTGCTGATATGTATAATAACATGGGTTCGGCGACGTTTGGTGCGGCCAGGATTGGGTTGCTCGCTATAAGAGCCTTTATTTCTTCTAGTCTGGCCGTTGTCGCGTCCATCCACTCGAAGTGTTCAGTGCGTCGAAGGAGGCGATAAAGTGGCAATGCTTTTTCTCCTAGTCTGGAGATAAAGCGGCTTAAGGCTTCTACACATCCGGCCAGCTTTTGGACTTGTTTAAGGTCTGTTGGCATAGCCAACTGTGACAAAGCTTGGATTTTGGCTGGGTTCGCCTCAATTCCTCTATTGGAAACGATGAAGCCCAGCAGTTTTCCAGCGGGAACGCCGAAAACACACTTTTCCGGATTGAGCTTGATGTCATACGTATGGAGGTCGTCGAATGTGAGACGCAGATTGTCTATTAATGACTTGACGTGCCTAGTTTTGATGACGACGTCATCCACATATGCTTCAATTGTTTTGGCGATCTGTTTCTCCAGGCATGTTTGAATCATGCGTTGGTAGATGGTGCCGACATTTTTGAGCCCAAAAGGCATAGTGTTGAAGCAGAAAGGCCCGTATGGGGTAATAAATGCTGTTGCGGCTTGATCAGACTCCTTCATCTTGATTTGATGGTATCTGGAGTATGCTTCGAGGAAACACAATGAGTCGTGTCCTGCAGTAGCATTGATGATCTGATCGATGCGGGGGAGGGGGAAGGGATCCATAGGGCAGGCCTTGTTGAGGTCTTTGAAATCAACACATAGGCGCCATGATTTATCCTTCTTTGGTATCATCACCAGGTTTGCTAGCTAGTCCAGGTGTTTTATTTCTCTGATGAATCCAGCCTCGATTAACCTGGCTAGCTCCTCCCCCATAGCTTGTCGTTTGGGTTCGGAAAAGCGCCGCAATGTTTGCTTGACCGGTTTATATCCCTTCAGTATGTTGAGGCTGTGTTCGGCCAGCTTGCGTGGGATCCCTAGCATATTAGAAGGGTGCCAGGCGAATATGTCCTAGTTTTCGCGTAGGAATGCTCGCAGTGCGGCGTCAACCGTTGGGTCCAGCTGTGCCCCGATGGATGCTGTCTTCTTGGGGTCCGTCGGGTGGACTTCAAATTTGACTATTTCGTCTGCTGGTTTAAAGGAGGTGGATTTGGGTCCCTTGTCCAGGATCACGTCGTCCTTATCCATCGTGGAGCGCAGTGCGGTTAACTCTTCGGCCGCGAGGGCTTTAGACAATGCCTCGAGGGCCAAGGCTGCATTTTTCTTTTTGGCACGGAGTGCTATGTCCGGATCACTGGCAAGAGTGATAATACCATTGGGCCCGGGCATCTTGAGCTTCCTGTACCCGTAATGAGGTATAGCTTGGAAGAGTGCAAATGCATCTCGCCCTTATAAGGCGCGATATCCACTGTTGAAAGGGGCCACTTGGAAGGTTATTTCTTCAGACCGATAATTCTCCGGCGTGCCGAATACCATGTCGAGTGTGATTTTTCCCGCGCATCGTGCCTCCCCACTGGGAATGATTCCTCGGAAGGTGGTGCTACTTTGCTCAATGCGGCTCCTGTCTATTTCCATTTTGTTGAGAGTTTCCTCGTAAATGAGGTTTAGTCCGCTGCCGCTGTCCATGAGCAGTTTGGTAAGACGAAAGCCATCCATGATCGGACTGAGGACCAAGGCGGCTGGTGCCTGGATTGTCCTGAATTTTGGTTCATCGCCGGCATTGAAAGTTATGGCCGTGTCGTTCCAGGGGTTTATTGCTGTGACTTGGCAGACTTTAGCGTGGCTGCGGAGTGCCCTTTTGCACCTGTTGTTTAAGGCAAAAGTCTCAAAGACCGTCAATACTCCGAGTTTGCCGTCTTCCGTGGGGTGTTGTTCTGTGGTATTTTTGGTGAGGAGATCCTCGCCGCTCTTGTCCACTTGCTGGAGTATCCAACATGCTCTAAGGCTGTGGGTTGGTATGGTGTCCGGTGTTGCGTGTATTTTGCATGGCCTATCGAGCCATCCCTCCAGAACGGTTCCGCGCCCCGTAATGGGCTTCGATTTCTTTACTATTGGATCGGGAGATCCATGAGGGTGCATCCTTTTTGCCTGGATGAGGGGTTGAGTGGAAACTGGTGGCCCCCAGGGGGCTGCCTGAGTTTTCTAGGCGCTTTCCATTGCGCAGTACTTCTGTACTATGCTTTCCAAGTCAATGAAGTGTAATACGCAACGGCGGTTGATGGCATTGAGGATTCCCTCGTCTGTGCAATTATTGCAGAATACAGAGATCGTGTCCGTGTCGCGACAATCTTTAATCTTGTTTTTAACAAGGAGGAATCTAGCCCAAAAGTGATGGACCGTTTCCTCACACTACTGTCGTATGTGCATGAGATTGCATATATCTGGGTGGGTGGGTGGAATTGAATCCGAACCCTGACCCAATTTGGGATCCGTAGTTTGAGAAACTTTTGAGCTTAACAGTTCGGGCTCCGGGATATCAACCAATTTTTCAGGCCCACCATCCAACTCTAGGTTCGGAGGGCAGGGCACGTCCTTCCGCGGACGGGTATCCGGCTCTTCGAGCTCGGAGATCTGAACATAGTCCGTTGTCAATATGGAGGAAGAGTTATTGTATTGCTCCTCGACTATCGCTATCTGATGGGTGATGGGTGGAGATTTGATTTCTCTCTGGTCGGGTTTAAGCCAAATCCGATCGTAGTCTGTAGCGACCCCCAAGGCGGCGATGCGATCTAGGAGTTCGTTTAAAGATGGCAACTCCGTCGGATCCATCCATTTGGAGTATTCGGAGTCGACACGGAGGCGATTTTCGATGACCCGAGAAGTCATCGTCGGCTTAATGGCTGAACGGGCGGTCATGGTAAAGCTGCCCAGCCGGAGGGTTTGGCCTGAGGCCAGGGCTCCTCCGGAGGTGATATTGTCCTTAATGACAAGGCAAGCGATCAATCCTGTCTTTGACGTCACAGCGGAACTCTGAATGAAAGCACCAAAGTCGGTGTCAAAACCGGCGGATCTCGGGTAGGGGTCCCGAACTGTGCGTCTAAGGTCGATGGTAACAGGAGACGGGGGACACGATGTTTACCCAGGTTCGGGCCCTCTCTATGGAGGCAATACCCTACTTCCTGCTTGATTGATCTTGATGAATATGAGTATTACAAGAGTTGATCTACCACGAGATCGTAATGGCTAAACCCTTGAAGTCTAGCCTATATGATTATGATTCTGCCCTATGGACTAAATCCTCCGGTTTCTATAGACACCGGTGAGGACTAGGGTTGTACAAAGTCGGTTACAGAGAAAGGAATCTACATATCCGAATCACCAAGCTTGCCTTCCACTCCAAGGAGAGTCCCATCCGGACACGGGAGGAAGTCTTATGTCTCGTACCTTTATAGCCCATCAGTCCGGCCCATGTCACATAGTCCGGACCGCCAAGGACCCCTTAATCCAGGACTCCCTCACCCACCCCTTGTCCAATTCGGACTCCTCCCTTGTGGGGGCATGCCAGCCCCTTGTGGGTTGGTTAGCCTCCCTCCTATGGCCCATATGGCCCATATCTTTCCCTGGGGGGTTCCGGTAACCCCTCCGGTACTCCGGTATGTACCCGATACATTCCGGAACCCTTCCCGTGTCCTAATACCACCTTCCAATATATCAATCTTTACCTCTTGACCATTTTGAGACTCCTCATCATGTCCGTGATCTCATCCGGGACTCCGAACAACCTTCGGTCACCAAAACACATAACCCATATAATACATATCGTCATCGAACGTTAAGCGTGTAGACCCTACGAGTTCGATAAGTATGTAGACATGACCGAGACACCTCTCCGGTCAATAACCAATAGCTTAACCTGGATGCTCATATTGGTTCCCACATATTCTATGAAGATCTTTATCGGTCGAACCGCAAAGTCAACATACTTTATTCCCTTTGTCATCGGTATGTTACTTGCCCGAGATTCGATCGTCGGTATCTCCATACCTAGTTCAATCTCGTTACCGACATGTCTCTTTACTCGTTCCCTAATGCATCGTCCCGCAAGTAACTCATTAGTCACATTGCTTGCAAGGCTTCATATGATGTGCATTACCGAGAGGGCCCAGAGATACCTCTCCGATACTCGGAGTGACAAATCCTAATCTCAATCTATGCCAACCCAACAAACAGCTTCGGAGATACCTATAGATCATATTTATAATCACCCAGTTACGTTGTGACTTTTGATAGCACATAAGGCATTCCTCCGGTGTCCAAGAGTTGCATAATCTCATAGTCGGAGGAATTTGTATTTGACATGAAGAAAGCAGTAGCAATAAAACTGAATGATCATTATGCTAAGCTAACGGGTGGGTCTTGTCCATCACATCATTCTCCCAATGATGTGACCCCGTTGACAACACATGTCCATGGCTAGGAACCTTAACCATCTTTGATCAATGAGCTAGTCAAGTAGAGGCATACTAGGGACACAGTGTTTTGTCTATGTATTCACACATGTATCAAGTTTCCGGTTAATACAATTCTAGCATGAATAATAAACATTTATCATGAATAAGAAAATATAAAATAACAACTTTATTATTGCCTCTAGGGCATATTTCCTTTAGTCTCCCACTTGCACTAGAGTCAATAATCTAGATTACATTGTAATGAATCTAACACCCATGGAGTCTTGGTGCTGATCATGTTTTGCTCGTGGAAGAGGCTTCATCAATGGGTCTACCAGATTCAGATCCGTATGTATTTTGCAAATCTCTATGTCTCCCTCCTTGACCAAATCTCGGATGGAGTTGAAGCGTCTCTTGATGTGTTTGGTCTTTTTGTGAAATCTGGATTACTTCGCCAAGGCAATTGCTCCAGTTTTGTCACAAAATATTTTCATTGGACCCGATGCACAAGGTATTACACCTAGATCAGATATGAACTCCTTCATCCAGACTCCTTCATTTGCTTCTTTCGAAGCATCTATGTACTCCTCTTCACACATAGATCCCGCCACGACGCTCTGCTTGGAACTGCACCAATTGACAGCTCCATCATTCAATAAAAATACATATCCGGTTTGTGAATTAGAGTCATTCGGATCAGTGTCAAAGATAGCGTCGACGTAACCACTTACGACAAGCTGTTTGTCACCCATCCCTAGTCCTTTTCAGGTACTTCAGTATGTTGTTGACTGTTGTCCAGTGATCCACTCATGGATTACTTTGGTACCTCCCTGTTAAACTTATAGTAAGGCACACATCAGGTCTGGTACACAGCATAGCATACATGATAGAACCTATGGCTGAGGCATAGGGAATGACTTTCATTTTCTCTCTATCTTCTGCACTGGTCGGGCATTGAGTCTGACTCAACTTCACACCTTGTAAAACAGGCGAGAACCCTTTCTTTGACTGATCCATTTTGAACTTCTTCAAAACTTTATCAAGATATGTGCTTTGTGAAAGTCCTATCAAGCATCTTGATTTATCTCTATAGATCTTGATGCCCAATATATAAGTAGCTTCGCCGATGTCTTTCATTGAGAAACTTTTATTCAAATATCCTTTTATGCAATCCAGAAATTCTACATCATTTCCAATCAACAATATGTCATCCACCTATAATATTAGAAATGCTATAGAGCTCCCACTCACTTTCTTGTAAATACATGCTTCTCCAAAAGTCTGTATAAAACCATATGCTTTGATCACCTCATCAAAGCGTATATTCCAACTCCGAGATGCTTGCACAAGTCCATAAATGGATCGCCGGAGCTTGCACACTTTGTTAGCACCTTTAGGATCGACAAAACCTTCTGGTTTCATCATATACAACTCTTCTTTAAGAAATCCATTAAGGAATGCAGTTTGAAATCCATTTGCCAAATTTCATAATCATAAAATGCGGCAATTGCTAACATGATTTAGACACACTTAAGCATTGCTACGGGTGAGAAAGTCTCATCGTAGTCAACTCCTTGAACTTGTCGAAAACCTTTTGCGACAAGTCGATCTTTATAGACGATAACATTACCATCAACGTGAATCTTCCTCTTGAAGATCCATTTATTCTCTATGGGTCGCCGATCATCGGGCAAAGCCACCTAAGTCCACACTTTGTTCTCATACATGGATCCTATCTCAGTTTTCATGGCCTCAAGCCATTTATTGAAATCTAGGCTCATCATAGCTTCTTCATAGTTCGTAGGTTCTTCGTGGTCAAGTAACATGACTTCCAGAATAAGATTACTGTACCACTCTGGTTCAGATCATGCTCTGGTTGACCTACAAGCAACTTGATCTGAAGTTTCATGATCATTATCATTAGCTTCCTCTCCAGTTGGTGTAGGCATCACGGGAACGGATTTCTCGGATGAACTACTTTCCAAATTGAGAGAAGGTATAGTTACCCCCATCAAGTTCTACTTTACTCCCACTCACTTCTTTTGAGAGAAACTCCTTCTCTAGAAAGGTTCTGTTCTTAACAACAAAGATCTTACCTTCGGATCTTTGGTAGAAGGTGTACCCAATTGTTTCCTTTGGGTATCCATGAAGACGCACTTCTCCGATTTGGGTTCGAGCTTATCTGGCTGAAGCCTTTTGACATAAGCATCGCATCCCCAAACTTTAAGAAACGACAACTTAGGTTTGTTGCCAAACCACAGTTAATACAGTGTCGTCTCAACGGATTTTGATGGTGACCTGTTTAACGTGAATGCAGCTGTCTCTAATGCATAACCCTGAAACGATAGTGGTAAATCGGTAAGAGACATCATAGATCACACCATATCTAATAAAGTGTGGTTATGATGTTCGGACACACCATTACGCTGTGGTGTTCTAGGTGGCGGTAGTTGTGAAATTATTCCACGTTGTTCTAAATGAAGGCCAAACTCGTAACTCAAATATTCACCTCCACGATTAGATCGTAGAAACTTTATTTTCTTGTTACGGTGATTCTCCACTTCACTCTGAAATTCTTTGAACTTTTCAAATGTTTCAAACTTGTGTTTCATTAAGTAGATATACCCATATCTGCTCAAATCATCTGTGAAGGTCAGAAAATAATGATACCGGCCATGAGCTTCAACACTCTTCGGACCACATACATCGGTATGTATTATTTCTAATATGTCATTAGCTCATTACATTGTTCTAGAGAACGGAGTTTTAGTCATCTTGCCCATAAGGAACAGTTCGCAAGTATCAAATGATTCATAATCAAGTGATTCCAAAAGTCCATCTGCATGGAGTTTCTTCATGCGCTTTACACCAATATGACCCAAACGGTAGTGCCACAAATAAGTTGGACTACCATTATCAACTTTGCATCTTTTGGCATCAATATTATGAATATGTGTATCACCACGACCGAGATTCAACAGAAATAGACCACTCTTCAAGGGTGCATGACCATAAAAGATATTACTCATATAAATAGAACAATCATTATTCTCTGATTTAAATGAATAACCGTCTCGCACTAAAAAAGATCCAGATATAATGTTCTCGCTCAATGCTGGCACCAAAGAACAATTATTCAGGTCTAAATCTAATCCTGAAGGTAGATGTAGAGGTAGCGTGCCGACGGTGATCACATCGACCTTGGAACCATTCCCAACGCGCATCATCACCTCGTCCTTAGCCAATCTTTGTTTAATCCGTAGTCCCTGTTTCGAGTTACAAATATGAGCAACCAAACCGGTATCAAATTCCCAGGCACTACTACGAGAATTAGTAAGGTACACATCAATAACATGTATATCAAATATACTTCTGTTCACCTTGCCATCCTTCTTATCCGCCAATTACTTGGGGCAGTTCCGCTTCCAGTGACCTGTCCCTTTGCAGTAGAAGCACTCAGTTTCAAGTTTGGGTCCAACTTTGGGTTTCTTCCTAGGAGTGACAACTTGTTTGCCATTCTTCTTGAAGTTCCCCTTATTTCCCTTGTCCTTCTTCTTGCAACTAGTGGTCTTGTTAACCATCAACACTTGATGCTCCTTCTTGATTTCTACCTCCACAGACTTCAGCATTGCAACGAGCCCGGGAATAGTCTTTTCCATCCCTTGCATACTGTAGTTCATCATGAAGCCTTTGTATCTTGGTGCAGTGACTAAAGAACTCTATCAATGACACAATCATCTGGAAGATTAACTCCCAGCTGAGTCAAGTGATTATGGTACCCAGACATTCTGAGTATGTGTTCACTAACAAAACTGTTCTCCTCCATCTTGCAGCCATAGAACTTGTTGGAGACTTCATATCTCTCAACTCGGGCATTTTCTTGAAATATTAACTTCAACTCCTGGAACATCTCATATGGTCCATGACGTTCAAAACGTCTTTGAAGTCCAGATTCTATGCCGTAAAAACATGGCAGCACACTGAACTAATGAGTAGTCATCAACATGCGACTGCCAGGCATTCACAATATCTGCAGTTGCTGGGGCGGGTGGTACACCTAGTGGTGCATCAAGGACATAATTCTTCTGTGCAACAATGAGGATAATCCTCAAGTTACGGACCCAGTCCGTGTAGTCGCTACCATCATCTTTCAACACATTAAAATTCAAGGGAACGCTAGCACGGGCATTGATATACAACATAGATATGCAAAAACTATCAGGACTAAGTTCATGATAAATTAAGTTCAATTAATCATATTACTTAAGAACTCCCACTTAGATAGACATCCCTGAAGTCATCTAAATGATATGTGATCCAAATAACCTAAGCCGTGTCCGATCATCATGTGAGATGGAGTAGTCATCAATGGTGAACATCTCTATGTTGATCATATGCACTAGATGATTCATGTTCGACCTTTCAGTCTCCAGTGTTTCGAGGCCATGTCTGTACATGCTAGGCTCGTCAAGTTTAGCCCAAGTATTCCGCATGTGCAAAACTGGCTTGCACCCATTGTATTTGAACATAGAGCTTATCACACCCGATCATCACGTGGTGTCTCAGTACGAAGAACTTTCGCAATGGTGCATACTCGGGGAGAACACTTATACCTTGAAATTTGGTTAAGGGATCATCTTATAATGCTACCGCCATAGTAAGCAAAATAAGATGCATAAAAGATAAACATCACATGCAGTCAAAATATGTGATATGATATGGCCATCATCATCTTGTGCTTTTGATCTCCATCACCAAAGCAACGTCATGATCTCCATCGTCACCGGCTTGACATCTTGATCTCCATCATAGCGCCGTGGTCGTCTTTCCAACTATTGTAGTGACCCGACCCAAATTGGTCAAGTCTCTGTGTAGTTGTACCATCCCAAGATCATGCTGGCACACACAGTACATTGATGCAAATATTCAAAGTTCAATCACACCTGAATTTATTACATGATTCTCATATCGAGTCTTTATTACATCATAATAAATTTGGCCGAAGGCCAACTCATGAGAAATAAATGAAATAAAGCCGCGAAAGCGTAGACGAATAGCGATTCCATCCGACTCCAAAGGGCAATTGCCAAGCGTGGATCGTAGCCTCACTCCTGGTTGGAAAACTCCTCTGCAACATAAGACATTGCAGCCGTGCAGGTCAGCATTTTTGAATATGCCGGCAAGTCATGAAGAGAGAACAACAAGAAAAATTACTAACACTATATGCAATTTGGCTGTGGGGCTCTAAGTTTTCTGTTTTTGCGAAAAAGCTAGTTTTTTCCTACAACAAAGGACTTGTTTGCAATTACTAAAAAATGTTGGTAGTTATTGAGATGGTTCCGCCGACCAATGTCTTATTCCCAATTATTAAATAACCCCTCAATTTATTTATTAAGTTCGGTGTTTAGATATCCGAAATACTCCAAGTTCTAGAGGCTCAAACTGTCCATAACCGGGGACACGGCTAATCGATTATGTCTTCACTCTGCAGAGGTTTGTGCACTTTACCCGCAAGAATTGCTCCCTCCTTTTAAGTCTTCGGACTGCCTGGTGTTTGAATACGGGACAAACAAAATAGGGTCTTCCGAAGAGTTCCTCTGGGCAACTGCCGGTGCCCATCCAATCCTACCGTTCTTCTACATCTTGTAGCACCGTCCGGCCAGAGTCATGCCTAGGGTCGACCAAGACAGAGCCCATAATGTCTTGCGGCTGCACATGTAAGCTTCTGGTCAATGGGGTATCCAGCCGTCTCTTCGTGGCTGGGTGAAGCTTTTCGTAAGATGTCATGGCACTTCTCCATGCATCCCTGCCATCCTCTGGTTTCTCCAGGGTGCTCGTCAACCGTCCTCCACCCAGTAGTGAATTTTAAAGTCCATCTTGAGCTTGAAGTCATGGGGTTTCCATCATCATCTTGACTCTCACATCTCCATTATGAATCACTCAACCAACCGCGTTTACGAAAGCAGAGTAATCAACTACACCGTCCCGGGTATTGGAAACATGGGGAATGGGTTCATCCTACCTCATGATACTACTCAAGAACATAACTTAAAATTCTCCTACTGCATGCATGGTTGGGAGGAATACACCTAATGCAATAAAATCATAGGTATTATAAAACATGATCAAATGACTTGCCTGGTTCACGGTCTTCGAAAGCTAGCGACTCGTAATAGGAGGCCTCGCACTCCGAGAATTCTACCAAGTCAAACAATAGAAGAAATAATTATAACACAATATAACATAACAACAAGTTAAAGTAAAACACCCAAACACTCAAACCAAAACCAAGGAAAACTCGAAGAAAAACAAATCAAGGTTTTCACCACTTCAAGCATCAACTAAGAAATAGTTTTATCTTACTAAAACTTTTCTTAACAGAACCTAAACATGAGGTTGGCTAACTAACAGAAAGGAAAACAACATACAAACTAGGTGCAAAAGAATCATATCAAAAGCTATTATAGAACTCCTATTATGCCTAGAACAAAAACTAGCAATAAAAATAAAATATTTTTTTTCTACTGTAAATAAAACTTCATATTCTGTAACTACAGAAACTAATCTAACATAAATTATAACATAGGAAAAATAACATTATTTAATATATAGAACAGTAGGAAAACAGTAGCTAGCTAAATAAAACTAGAAAAACTAGATTTCGACTAAAACTAATTTTAATTAAATCTAAAAATACCCAAACAAGTTCCTATTGATAGGCATGGTCAAAACTAAGCAGTAACAAAAAGAATCACTAAACTTTTTTATTCTAGCTCAATTTATGGCAGAAAAACTAATCTGACTAAAACTAATATAAAACTATTTTTATTAGCTTAAACATGACTAAACCTATTTTCTACAGAAACTACAAGAAATTTGTAAACTAACAAAAAAAGAATCAACTAAAAAGACTAAACAACCTAAAAGATATAGCTAAAACAAAAATAGAACTATTCTGATAAAACCAGAAACTAAAATTAAAAACAAAAGAAAAAACAGAAGTTACTGGGCCTATCTAATGCTTAGGTGCAGAATAACTAAAACGCGACCGCGGCTAAACAGAAAAACCGACCGGTTCAATCTAAAAAAATAAACGATCCTAAACTAGAAAAGACCGAACTAATCTAATAAAAAACCTAACCTTTCGCTAGATCTAATCTAGGCCCTAGGTTTTAGACCATACGGTGGTGGGCGGCTCCGGTGACTTACAGTGGTGGCGACGACGGCGACGGACGACGGCGGCTCGGGCGTGGACGGTGCGGCGGCTCCGGCGATCGGGGAAGAAGGAGAAGTGGTCGGGGCGGTGCGGCGGAGCTGTCCGAGGTCGGTGGTGGAGTCGGAGTGGCTCGGGGACAAAGGTGGCGGTCGGGGCAATGACGACGGCTTCCTGGTGAGCTGTTGCTCCGCGAGCGGCGGTCGAGCTCGGGGCGACGGCTTCGGGGGTTCCTAGGCAGGTAGATGGTGTCAGGGAGGGGTGTAACAAAGAGGAGGTTCATGCGATGGTGCTTGGGAGGGCAGGGGGTGTTCACTAGCGACGGAAGTGGCGGCGAACCGAGGCGGCGGACGGCGAGATCCGAATGGAGAGGGCGACGTCTGTGGTGGGTTTCGGGCATAGGATTTAAGGGGATCAAAAGAGGAGAGTGCTGGGTTTATATAGGCCATAAACTTGGGCGAGGGGCGTCTCGGGATCACGATCTTGAGAGGATCGGAACCGCCGCGGCGTCGGGCGTGCTCCAGGCGGCCTTGCGTGCGTGAGAGGAAAGAGATGAGGGCGGGCCCAGGGCGTCAGCGAGAGAGAGAGAGGGGAAAGGCGTGACGGGCGACCGAGGGTGAGGGGGTTCGGGTGCGGGCGCTGGGTGGGCTGGCGGCCTGGCTCACTGGGCGGCGGCTCGGGCGACTGGGCCTGCTGGACTTGCGCCTGGCGTTTCGTTTTTTTGAAATAGACAGAGGAAGAAAATAAAATAAAGAAGAATATTTATATATTTTATATAGGACATATATATATATATATCAAAATTCTCACGGGGATTTATCCTACAACGTGAACATTTTTCCATGGGCAAAGCACAAACTTAAAAAACATTTTTCTGAAAATCCCAAATAAAATTCAAATTTGAATTCAAACTTTTTGGCAATATTTTTCTTCTGACATTTTTGGAGTGTCATGTTTACTCCTCTCATACTTTTGTTCAAGTATTTGTCAGGCATTTTTTGAAATAAATTTCAATTACCACTCAGTTCAAATTAAAAAACACAACTGCCTTTGAAAAAAATTCAAATGCCACTCAATTTCAAACAATATGCATAGATGCTTAGCTATAATTGTAAAACATTCCAAATGGGAAATTGGGATGTTACAAACCTACCCACCTTAAGATGAATCTCGCCCTCGATATTCGGGTTGACTAGTGATACGTCTCTGTCGTATCTACTTTTCCAAACACTTTTGCCCTTGTTTTGGATTCTAACTTGCATGATTTGAATGGAAACTAACCCGGACTGACGCTGTTTTCAGCAGAACTGCCATGGTGTTATTTTTGTGCAGAAACAAAAGTTCTCGGAATGACCTGAAAATCCACGGAGATTACTTTTGAAAAATATAAAAAATACTAGCGAAAGAATCAAGGCCAGGGGCACACACCCTGTCCATTAGGGTGGGGGGGCGCCCCCTCCCCCCGGGTGCGCCCCCTTGCCTCGTGGGCCCCCTAGATGTCCACCGACCTCAACTCCAACTCTATATATTTGCTTTCGCGGAGAAAAAAAATCAGAGAGGAAGTTTCATCGCGTTTTACGATATGGAGCCGCCGCCAAGCCCTAATCTCTCTCGGGAGGGCTGATCTGGAGTCCGTTCGGGGCTTCGGAGAGGGGGATTCGTCGCTGTCATCATCATCAACCATCCTCCATCACCAATTTCATGATGCTCACCGCCGTGCATGAGTAATTCCATTGTAGGCTTGCTGGACGGTGATGGGTTGGATGAGATTTACCATGTAATCAAGTTAGTTTTGTTAGGGTTTGATCCCTAGTATCCACTATGTTCTGAGATTGATGTTGCTATGACTTTGCTATGCTTAATGCTTGTCACTAGGGCCTGAGTGCCATGATTTTAGATCTGAACCAATTATGTATTCATGAATATATGTGAGTTCTTGATCCTATCTTGCAAGTCTATAGTCACCTATTATGTGTTAGGATCGGACAACCCCGAAGTGACAATAATCGGGATACTTTTCGGTGATGACCGTAGTTTAAGGAGTTCATGTATTCACTAAGTGCTAATGCTTTGGTCCGGTTCTCTATTAAAAGGAGGCCTTAATATCCCTTAGTTTCCATTAGGACCCCGCTGCCACGGGAGGGTAGGACAAAAGATGTCATGCAAGTTCTTTTCCATAAGCACGTATGACTATATTCGGAATACATGCCTACATTACATTGATGAATTGGAGCTAGTTCCGTGTCACCCTAATGTTATAACTATTACATGAGGAATCACATCCGACATAATTATCCATCACTGATCCAATGCCTACGAGCTTTTCATATATTGTGCTTTGCTTATTTACCTTACCGTTGCCACTGTTACAATCACTACTAAAATGCTATCGTTACTTTTACCATTGTTACCTTTACTATCATACTACTTTGCTACTAAATGCTTTGCTGCAGATACTAAGTTATCCAGGTGTGGTTGAATTGACAACTCAACTGCTAATACTTGAGAATATTCTTTGGTTCCCCTTGTGTCGAATCAACAAATTTGGGTTGAATACTCTACCCTCGAAAACTGTTGCGATCCCCTATACTTGTGGGTTATCAAGACTATTTTCTGGCGTCGTTGCCGGGGAGCATAGCTCTATTCTTTGAGTCACTTGGGATTTATATCTGCTGATCACTATGAGGAACTTGAAAGACGAAAGAACTAAGATTTTTCCCTCAACTACGAGGGGAGGTAAGGAACTGCCATCTAGCTCTGCACTAGATTCTCCTTCCGTTTTGAGTAAGCTTGCGACACCTAAACCTGCTACTGCTTTGAATTCTGATATGTAGCATGTTATTGATGATGCTACTTCTGCTATGCATGATACTTATGATGAAACTACTTCTACGCTTGATACTACTGTGCTATTAGGTGAATATCTAGATGAACAACTTGCTAGGGTTAGAGAGAATGAAATTATTGAAGATAGTGACGATGAAGGTTCTCCCCCTAAGTATGAATTGCCTGTTGTTCTAGAGGGTTATGTTATGGATGAAGAAACTGCTAGAGATCTTTTTGCTTGCAATGATAGATCTGATCTTAAGAAGTTATTAGCTAAACTTAAATAGAAAACTCTAAATGCTAGAATGAAACATGACCCTGCTTTTGCTACTTCACCTATCTTTGTTACTAATAAGGATTATGAATTCTTTGTCGATCCTGAGATAATTACTTTGGTTGAATCTGATCCTTTTTATGGCAATGAATCTGAAACTGTTGTGGCACATCTTACTAAGGTAAATGATATAGCCACCCTGTTCATTAATGATGAGAAATCCCGCTATTACTATATCCTTAAGATATTTCCATTCTCATTAAAGAATGATGCTAAAACTTGGTTTAATTCTCTTGATCCCGGTTGTGTGCGTAGTCCCCAGGATATGATTTATTACTTCTCTGCTAAATATTTCCCCGCTCATAAGAAACAAGCTGCCTTGAGGGAAATATATAATTTTGTGCAAATTGAAGAAGGTAGTCTCCCACAAGCTTGGGGAGGCTTCTCCGATTACTTAATGCTTTGCCTGATCATCCTCTTAAGAAAAATGAAATACTTGATATCTTTTATAATGGACTAACCGATGCTTCCAAGGACCACTTGGATAGTTGTGCTGGTTGTGTTTTCAGGGAAAGAACAGTTGACCAAGCTGAATTACTATTGAATAATATGTTGACTAATGAAAATAATTGGACTCTTCCTGAGCCAATTACTAAGCCAATTGAGCCAACTTCTGAGCCTATTCTTAAACCTACTCGAAAGAAAAGGGGAGTTCTATTCCTCAGTCCTGAAGATATGCAAGAGGCAAAGAAATCAATGAAAGAAAAAGTTATTAAAGCTGAAGATGTTAAGAATTTACCTCCTATTGAAGAAATACACGGTCTTAATATACCACCCAATGAAGAGACACATTGTCTTGATAACCCGACACAGGTAGTAAAGGTAAATTCTCTCTATAGATATGATAAAGTTGAAATCCCGTCTACTAAATTTCCTAGCCAATGTTTGGATGAATTTGATGACTTTATGGCTAGACAAGAAAGTTTTAATGCCTATGTTGGTAGAGAATTAAAGAGTAATGCTTACATGATTGGACACTTGAGTGATTATATGGCTAGAGTTAAAGGTGAACTTAAACTCATTAGCAAATATGCTTCTATGGTTACCACTCAAGCAGAACAAGTACTTAAAGCTCAAAGTGATTTGCTCGATGAATTAAATAATAAACATGATTTTGCTGTTAGAGTGGCTACTAGAACTGGTAAAATGACTCAGGAACCTTTGTATCCTGAAGGCCACCCTAAGAGAATCGATCAGGATTCTCAGAGAAATAATGTAGATGCACCTAGTCCTTCTAAAAGGAAGAAAAAGAAAAATGATAGGAATTTGCATGCTTCTAGTGAACCTGTTGTAGGCACACCTGAGAATCCCAATGATATTTCTATTTCTGATGCTGAAATACAATTTGGTGACGAACATGAACCTAATGATAATGTTCATGTTGATGCTCAACCTAGCAATAATAATGATGTAGAGATTGAACCTGCCGTTGATCTTGATAACCCACAATCAAAGAATCAACATTATGATAAGACAGACTTTGTTGCTAGGAAGCACGGTAAAGAAAGAGAACCATGGGTTCAGAAACCCATGCCTTTTCCTCCTAAGCCATCCAAGAAAAAGGATGATGAGGATTTTGAGCGCTTTTCTGAAATGATTAGACCTATCTTCTTACGTATGCGCTTAACTGATATGCTTAAAGTGAATCCTTATGCTAAATACATGAAGGATATTATTACAAATAAAAGAAAGATACGAGAAGCTGAAATTTCCGCAATGCTTGCTAATTACACTTTCAAAGGTGGAGTACCTAAGAAACTTGGAGATCCAGGGGTACCAACTATGCCATGCTCCATTAAAACAAATTATGTTAAAACCGCTTTATGTGATCTTGGAGCCGGTGTTAGTGTTATGCCTCTCTCTTTATATCATAGACTTGAATTGAATAAGTTGACACATACTGAAATATCTTTGCAAATGGCTGACAAATCAACTGCCATACCTGTCGGTATTTGTGAGGATGTGCCTGTTGTGGTTGCAAATGTCACTATCTTATCGGACTTGGTTATTCTTGATATTCCCGAGGACGATAGTATGTCGATTATCCCTGGTAGACCCTTTTTGAATACTGCAGGGGCTGTTATTGATTGCAACAAAGGCAATGTCACTTTTCATGTTAATGGTAATGAGCATATGGTACACTTTCCGAGGAAACAACCTCAAGTTCAAAGTATCAACTCTATTGGAAAAATTCCAACTATAATTATTGGAGATTTTGAATTTCCTCTTCCAACTGTCAGGAAAAAAATATGATATTCTTATTATTGGGGATGTTCATATCCCGGTTGAGGTAACCTAGTGTTATTCGAAATTTCTCCGGTTCCATGTTATTCGGAATGAGTTTGTTAACAAGACTTGATCAACCTTGTTAGTGGATTCCTTTTGATGATCATGAGATGGATGAAACTAGAAGGCACAACCTTCTGTACCCTCCTTTTTACTTTCTGTTATTTAGATTAAATAAAGCAAAAATAGTATTTTCTGTCTGTCTTCTAAATTATCCATGCAATAAAAAAATATCCCGGAAATAAAAGTTCTCCAAATGCCCTCCCAATTTAGTATGATTTTTTCTAGAATATTTGAGGGTTTTAGGCACCGAGAACACAGCAGGGGGGGCAAGCACCTGGCCACGAGGGTCCAAGGCGCGCCCACCCTTACAGGGCGCGCCCCGTGCCTCGTGGGCCCATGATGGGCCCCCTCCACTTATTCCTGCACCCACACACTCCATCTTCCTCCCAAAAAAATCCCCATCCAGCTCAAGCACGAGTTCTAGCTCATTTTGCTGCGATTTTCGATCTCCTTGCTCAAAGCTCCATTCACAAAACTGCTTTGGGAGATTGTTCCTTGGTATGTGACTCCTCCAATGGTCCAATTATTTTTTGTTCTAGTGCTTTATTCTTTGCAAATTTTTGCTGCCTAGGTGACATTGTTCTTGAGCTTGCATGTCAATTTTATGAGGTCCCAAGTAATTCTAATGCATGATATAGGCTCTAGGTACTTGTGGGAGTAGTTGCTATCAGTTTTATTGAGTTTGATTCACTTTTATTTTGAGTTACTAAAAATTTCAGAAACTTTTCAGAGGAAGAAATATGTCTAGGAAAATGTACCAAGGTGGTTCTTCAACAAAGAAAGGACCCAGGCACGCAATGCGTGAGCAAGACGATGAACCACCAAGGGAAGCTGACGTGCGGCCTTGTGAATGGCCGTCGGAAGAATTTATGGTCAGTGCAGGCATAAAGAATGAATTTGATGCGTATGTGCGTAATGCCGATCTTGAGGACTTCATGCAAGATAAATGTCCTCAGTACTACTATTTAACTGATTAATTTGTGAGAAGGTTTAAATTTTCATCTTCGCGTAATTCTCAAAGTGTCCTTTTTGATATTTATGATCAATCATATACCATGGACGTAGAAGATTTTACCACTGCTTGCAAACTCCCACAGTGGGGTAATGTTAATGAACCCCGTAAATCTGAATATAAAGACTTTCTTGCTAGTATCACTGTGGGAGAATCTAGAGATATAACACAAGCTACCATAGGGAGCATTCATTTTCCTGCTATACATTATTTTGCTCTCTTCATTGGTAGATGCATTAATGGTAAAGATGAAGCATGTCACATGTGTGTCTCGAATCTTTGTGTCGTCAAGAGTGCTGTGTTAGGTAATAAAGATTACAACTTGGGGGCACTTGTTGCACGTAGGTTGCATAATAATGGTTTACCTGGAGATTTGTTTGGAGGGATTTATGCGACCCGTGGTGCTAATTATCTTGGCATACCTCCACATGAGGGTGATAGGGACTTGCCTCTCGCCTTTTTAGATTATGACGCTATGGTCAGTCATCATTTTCTTGTGAGGAATGAACAATTCCTCCAGTATTGACTAATCTTTGACAGACATCGCTCTATCCATGTTACTCTCCCTACTCCTGCCCTTTTTGATTATCAGGCAAAAAGAAGATATGTTGTAACCATGGAGGAGGCAACCGAATACGAGAGGAGAGCGGAGGCAGCTCGCCGCCATGCCGCAGCTCAGGAGGCAATGTCTGCTGCATCTCAGTACGACCCCAGTTACAACTTTGGATTTCAGCCAGGCTATCCATGGCAATAAACCAACTTAGGCCAAAAGCCTAAGCTTGGGGGAGTACGTATTTCTCACCGAATTACATTCATGTTCACACACTCATTCTAGTTGTCGGTGCTCAAACTTTTTCGCTGTATTATCCATGCTAGTTTAATTTCTTTTTCTAGCTTTATTCTTGTGTGTTTGATAAACCTTAAGAAAAACCAAAAAATTAGTTAGTTTAATTTCCATGCTTGTAGTAGTAATTAAAAAGAAAACCCAAAAAGATTTCTCGTTCTTCATTTGCTTGTTGGGAGCTTTCCCGTGTAAATAGTTTTATTTTCTTTTCTTTCCTTTGGGGGTCGAGAGGAGAAGACCATAATGAAAATGTTTAGTGGCTCTCATATGCATGATTGTTGATTTAACTTGGAGCCCATATTACCTTGTCTTCTCCCTTGAATTGAATGCTTGCAGATTCCAGCTTAGTCCAATGCACGTGCACTATTATTATTATACACATCGTTCGGTTGTGCAAGTGAAAGGCAGTAATGATGATATATGATGGACTGATTGAGATGAGAAAAGTTGGTATGAACTCGACCTCTCTTGTTTTTGTAAATATGATGAGTTCATCGTTCCTGATTCAACCTATTATGAATAAACATGTTTGCAATGACAACTAGAGATTATAGTTGCTTATGCCATGCTTAATTAGCTAGGAACTTATAATGGTTTACCTTGCATACCAACATGCTATTAAAATGGTTGTGATGTGGTATGATAGGGTGGTATCCTCCTTTGAATGATTTGAGTGACTTGACTTGGCACATGTTCATGCATGTAGTTGAAACAAATCAACATAGCCTTCACGATATTTATGTTCACGGTGGATTATATCCTACTCATGCTTGCACTCAGTGTTGATTAATTTTAATGCATGTTCATGAATGTTGTCACTCTCTCAGTTGGTCGCTTCCCAGTCTCTTTCTAGCCTTCACCTGTACTAAGTGGGAATACTGCTTGTGCATCCAAACTCCATAAACCCCAAAGTTATTCCATATGTGTCCACCATACCTTCCTATATGCGGTATTTACCTGTCGTTCCAAGTAAATTTGTATGTTCCAAACTCCAAACCTTCAAATGAAATTCTGTTTTGTATGCTCGAGCAGCTCATGTATCAACTAGGGCTGTTTGTATCTTCCATGCTAGGTGGGTTATTCTCAAGGGGAGTGGACTCCGCTCCTCATTCACGAGAAAATGGCTGGTAACCAGGATGCCCAGTCCCATGATCAAAAGATCAAATCAAATCAAAATAATTAAACAAAACTCCCCTAGGATTGTTGCTAGTTGGAGGCACCCGTTGTTTCGGGCAAGCCATGGATTGATGCTTGTTGGTGGTGGGGGAGTATAAACTTTACCATTCTGTTTGGGAACCGCCTATAATGTATGTAGCATGGAAGATATCGAGATCTCATAGTTGTTATGTTGACAGTGAAAGTATACTGCTCAAAATGTTATTCATCTCTATTTTAAAATCGAGCTCTGGCACCTCTACACATCCCTGCTTCCCTCTGCGAATGGCCTATCTATTTACTTTTATGTTGAGTCATCACCCTCTTATTAAAAAGAACCCGCTGGAGAGCACACTGTTATTTGCATTCATCACTATTAGTTTATATTGGGTATGACTTGACTGGATCTCTTTTACCATGAATTACAATGTTTAGTCAGTCCTTGATCTTTAAAAGGTGCTCTGCATTTATGTTTTGCAGTCTCAGAAAGGGCTAGCGAGATACCATCTTGTTATATCATATTATGATTGTTTTGAGAAAGTGTTGACATCAGAGATTTATTATTATCGCTCGCTAGTTGATTATGCTATTGATATGAGTAAACATGAGACCTAAGTGTTATTGTGAATATGGTTAGTTCATAAACTTTGCTGAAAACTTGAATGCTGGCTTTACATATTTACAACAACAAGAGCAAACAGAGTTTGTAAAAGTTTTTCTTTATCACTTTCAGTTTGTCAACTGAATTTCTTGAGGACAAGCAAAGGTTTCAGCTTGGGGGAGTTGATACGTCTCTATCGTATCTACTTTTCCAAACACTTTTGCCCTTGTTTTGGACTCTAACTTTCATGATTTGAATGGAAACTAACCCGGACAGACACTGTTTTCAGTAGAACTGCCATGGTGTTATTTTTGTGCAGAAACAAAAGTTCTCAGAATGACCTAAAAATCCACGGAGATTACTTTTGGAAAATATAAAAATACTAGCGAAAGAATCAAGGCCAGGGGCCCTCACCCTGTCCACCAGGGTGGGTGAAAGGATCGATATGGTTGACTAGAGGGGGGGGTGAATAGGCAACTAACAATTTTTAAGCTTTTCTTTGCCAAATTAAACTTTGCAACAGAATAGGTTGTCTAGATGTGCAACTAGGTGAGCAACCTATATGATGCAATAACAACTAGCACATAAGCAAGCAATGGATGTAACACAAGTAGGCTTGCAAAAGTAAAGGCACGAAATAACCAAGAGTGGAGCCGGTGGAGACGAGGATGTGTTACTGAAGTTCCTTCCTTTTAAGGGGAAGTACGTCTCCGTTAGAGCGGTGTGGAGGCACAATGCTCCCCAAGAAGCCACTAGGACCACTGTATTCTCCTCACGCCCTCACACAATGCGAGATGCCGTGATTCCACTATTGGTGCCCTTGAAGGCGGCGACCGAACCTTTACAAACAAGGTTGGGGCAATCTCCACAACAATTGGAGGCTCCCAACAACACCACGAAGCTTCAGCATAAAGGAGTATGGCTTCGAGGTGACCTCAATCGTCTAGGGTGCTCAAACACCCAAGAGTAACAAGATCCGCTAGGGATAAGAGAGGGAATCAAATTTCTCTTGGTGGAAGTGTAGATCGGGGCCTTCTCAACCAATCCCGAGAAAATCAACAAGTTTGATTGGCTAGGGAGAGAGATCGGGCAAAAATGGAGCTTGGAGCAACAATGGAGCTTTGGGGGAAAGAGGTAGGTCAACTTTGGGGAAGAAGACCCCTTTATATAGTGGGGGAATCAATCCAACCGTTACCCCACTGTACATCCCCACACAGAGCGGTACTAACGCTAGGGAAGGGCGGTACTACCGCTGAGAGTGGTACTACCGCTCCCTACCCAGCGGTACTACCGCGCTGGCGAGGTAGACAGGGCCCTGGCCCCAGAGCGGTACTACCGCGGGAGTAAGAGCGGTACTACCGCTTGGAGCGGTACTACAGCCACTACTACCGCTCCTAGTACCGCAAAACCCGACACGAGAAACATCGGTCTCGAATCGAGATGGTAGTAGCGCGGAACAGCTGCGGTACTACGGCCGAAGCCCGCGAGCGGTACTACCGCCATGCGGAGCGGTACTACTGCTACGTGGAGCGGTACTACCGCTGGAGAGCTTCGTCGGTACTACCGCTATTGACCGTGGTACTACCGCTGGCACAGAACGGAGCAGGTACGGAAGAGAAAAGGAAGCTCCAATGATGCGGAAGGAAGACGACGGGTATGATAGGGATGTGTACGTGTTGATTCCACCCTAGTATTACCAAAGCGGATCCCCTCTTGATAGTACGGTGACTCCTACGAAACTAGTCCACCAACAACGAAATGAAGGAGCTACACCGTCTTGAATAGAACGCCGAGGGGAGGTGAGGGAGTCCCGGACTAGGGGGTGTCCGGATAGCCTAACTATCATCATCGGCCGGACTCCAAGACTATGAAGATACAAGATTGAAGACTTCGCCCGTGTCCGGATGGGACTTTCCTTGGCGTGGAAGGCAAGCTTGGCGATACGGATATGTAGATCTCCTACCTTTGTAACCGACTCTGTGTAACCCTAGCCCTCTCCGGTGTCTATATAAATCGGATGGCCTTAGTCCATAGGACGAACAACAATCATACCATAGGCTAGCTTGTAGGGTTTAGCCTCCTTGATCTCGTGGTAGATCTACTCTTGTAACCCACATCATCAATATTAATCAAGCAGGACGTAGGGTTTTACCTCCATCAAGAGGGCCCGAACCTGGGTAAAAACATCGTGTCCCTCGTCTCCTGTTACCATCCGCCTAGACGCACAGTTCGGGACCCCCTACCCGAGATCCGCCGGTTTTGACACCGACATTGGTGCTTTCATTGAGAGTTCCTCTGTGCCGTCGCGATCAGGAAGGATGCCTTCTCCCGTCTTTAAAGACGGCACCGTCGTCAAGAGAGCTTTGGCCGCCGGCCAAACTGTCCGGCTAGGTGGTTTTCTTATGACCGCCTGTTCGGCCACCGCTCCGACGATGACCTCTCAGGTCATCAAAAGCGATCTTCACGTCAGCCCGGAATTCGCCGAGCAGTTAGATCCGATTGAGCTCTCCTCTGTAAACGAGCTCTTGGATCGCATCGCCGCCCTGGGAGTCGCTACAGACTACGATCAGATTGGGCTTAAACCCGATCTGAGAGAGATTAACTCTCCTCAGGCCACCCACCACGTTGTCGTGGTAGAGGAACAATGCGGCAACCCTTCTTCTACGTTGAAAACCAACTATGTCCGGATTCCCGATCCCTCCAAGCCGGATTCCCGCGAAGGGACGGACGCTAATCAAATACTGAACTTAGAGTCAGGCATCGGACTAGATTCGTTGGAAAGCATCCAGCAAGTCAAGCTTCCAAATCCGGAAACTTCTTGGCCTTTGAGCCTCAGATCGGGCGGGGTTCCGAACTTGATTCCACCCGCCCACCCAAACATAAGCGATCTATCTCGAATACGGCAAGAGCCCGATGAAACAGTACATCATTACTGGGCCAGATTCCTCCTGGTTATGAACAGGATAAAGGACTGCTGCGAAGAAAGCGCGATTTCAATTTTCTGCAACAATTGCACGGACAAGGGAATCATGAACGCCATAAGTCGTCGCGAAGTTACACGCTTCATCGACCTAGCGACTATCGTACAAAAATACTGTGCGGTAGAGAGTGCCAGGAACACCGAAACTAGGTTTTGGGACAGTCCGGCCTTGACCACAACCCTAGTCCGAAGTAAAAGGGTGCGCCATACTCAAGCACCTGGGTTAAAAACCAAAAAGCAAAGACCCCCTAAAGGGCATGGAACCGTACTGGAGGGCTGGCTCAACGGACCCTGCAAAATCCACAGTACGGAGGGCGCCACTCCAACACACAGCCTTCGAGCATGTTGGATACTACGGCAGGTGGCCAAAAGTGGCGAAGGCTTTTTAGCCCCGGGCAAACAGCCCAGCAGTACCGGTACGGTATTAACAGTCTTCGAGACTTTCGCATCAAATAACATGCGAAAACGAACAATCCGCGGCCTCGCCGAAGTCTACCAAGTAGCAACAGCAAATCCATGGAGTGACACGGCTATCACCTTCAACGCCAGCGACGAACCTAAATTCCGAACAGCTAGAGCACCAGCCGCATTGGTCCTCAGTCCGATAGTGGACGGCTTTCGCCTTACCAAGGTACTCATGGATGGCGGCAGCGGATTAAACCTCATCTACGAGGAAACCCTTCAAAAAATGGATATTGACTGGAGCCGCATCGAGCGAAGCAGCACAACCTTCAGAGGGATAATCCCTAGTCGAGAAGTACGCTGCACAGGAAAAATCACACTAGATGTAGTGTTCGGCTCACCGGACAATTACAGGTCCGAGGAGGTCACGTTCCAAGTGGCCCCATTCGGCAGCGGATATCACGCTTTGTTAGGGCGAGAGGCATTCACAATCTTCCAAGCTATACCCCACTACGGGTACATGAAGCTCAAAATGCCCGGACCCAATGGGATAATCACTCTTGCCAGTGATCCAGATACAGCACTCCGCGCTGAAAATAAGACAGCCGCACTGGCCCTAGAGGCATTGTCCGAAGCCCTAGCGGCAGAGGAACTAACTACGCTGCGCTCCATGGTGGATAGGGACGATGTGATACTCGATAAGAGGTCCAAGTCCACCTCTTTTAAACCAGCAGACGAAATAGTCAAATTTCAGGTCCATCCAACGGACCCCACAAAGACGGCCTCCATTGGGGCACAATTAAGTCCTGATGTCGAAGCCGCACTACGAGAATTCCTTCGGGAAAATTGGGACATTTTTGCCTGGCACCCTTCAGACATGCCAGGAATCCCACGCAGGCTGGCAGAGCACAGCCTAAACATCCTAAAAGGATTCAAGCCGGTCAAACAAGCTCTTCGGCGATTTTCCGAACCCAAAAGACAGGCAATGGGAGAAGAGCTAGCCAAACTCTTAGAAGCCGGATTCATCAGAGATATAAAACATCCGGACTGGCTAGCCAATCTAGTAATGGTACCAAAAAAGGACAAATCCTGGCGCCTCTGCGTCGATTTTAAAGACCTTAACAAGGCCTGTCCAAAGGACCCTTTCCCCCTCCCTCGCATCGACCAAATCATCGATGCTACCGCAGGGCACGATTCATTGTGCTTCCTCGACGCATACTCCGGATACCATCAAATCAAGATGGCGGAGAAAGACCAGGCCGCAACGGCATTCATTACTCCATATGGGCCATTCTGCTTCAACACAATGCCCTTCGGACTCAAAAACGCCGGCGCAACATATCAGCGCATGATTCAAACATGTCTGGCTACCCAGATAGGCAAAACAGTAGAGGCATACGTAGACGATGTGGTCGTCAAGACCAAACACGTCGAAACTCTAGTAGAAGACTTGAGGGTGACATTCGACAACCTCCGAGCATATGACATTAAGCTCAATCCGGAAAAATGCGTCTTCGGCGTACCAGCCGGAAAGCTCTTGGGCTTCATCGTATCCGGTAGAGGAATTGAAGCAAACCCGGCCAAAATCCGAGCTCTGTCACAATTGGATATTCCAAAAGACCTCAAGCAAATACAAAAACTAACCGGATGCGTAGCGGCCTTAAGTCGCTTCATCTCCCGTTTGGGAGAAAAGGCTCTGCCCCTCTACCGCCTCCTCCGGCGCACCGAACATTTCGAATGGACGGATGCTGCCACAGCCGGACTCGAAGAAATAAAGGCCATACTGGCAACAAATCCGGTCCTGGCCGCGCCCAACCTGGGCGAACCTATGTTATTATATATCGCAGCAACACATCAAGTTGTCAGCGCGGTACTCGTCGTCGAGCGAGAGACAGAAGGGCACAGATTCCCTCTTCAAAAACCAGTGTACTACGTATCCACTGTTCTAACTCCATGCAAGTCCCGGTACCCACATTATCAAAAGATAGCATATGCGGTGTTCATGGCATCCCGGAAGCTGCGACACTACTTTCAAGAGTGTTCCATAACGGTGGCCTCCGAAGTACCTCTCAACGATATTATAAACAATCGCGACGCAACGGGCAGGATTGCAAAATGGGCTATTGAGCTCTTACCATTTGACATAACCTATAAACCACGGCGAGCTATAAAGTCGCAGGTTCTGGCCGACTTCGTCGCCGAATGGACCGAAGCCGAACTCCCTAAAGAGTACGGCGCATACTCCAATTGGATCATGCATTTCGACGGATCCAAAATGTTGGCTGGCTTGGGGGCTGGCGTCGTCCTGACGTCCCCAACTGGAGACACAATCCAATACGTACTTCAAATAATGTACATGGACTCCAATAACGCAGCCGAATACGAGGCCCTTCTACATGGCCTCCGGATGGCAATCTCCATGGGCATTCAACGCCTAGAGGTGCGCGGGGATTCAAACCTCGCAATATCCCAAGTAAATGGAGACTTTGATGCCAAAGATCCAAAAATGGCAGCTTACCGCAACGCCGTCCTAAAAATGTCAGCTCGGTTCGAAGGACTCGAATTCCACCATGTAGCCCGGGATAATAACCAGGCAGCAGACGTGTTAGCACGCATCGGCGCGAAACGAGACGCCGTCCCTCCAAACATCTTCCTGGAACGGCTCTTCAAGCCATCCGTGTTATGGGAAGAGGAGTCCGGAAATAACAATCCGGAGCCAGCTGCATCACCGAACTCAGACCATTCTGACACAATCGGCGGCTCAGCCAACGAAATAACACCTTCAGCTCACGAAATAATGGCAGTAATTGCCCCGTGGACAGAACCATTCCTAGCCTACTTAATTCGGCAGGAACTTCCCGAAGACCAAAATGAGGCCCGCTGCATAGTTCGGCGATCTAAAGCCTACAAGGTCCATGAGGGAGAACTTTATAAGAAAAGCACAACCGGAGTCCTTCAAAGGTGTATCTCCGAAGAGGAGGGGCGGAATCTCCTGGCTGAAATTCACGCCGGACTCGGCGGGCACCACGCTGCAGCCCGGGCACTCGTAGGCAAGGCCTTCCGTACAGGATTTTATTGGCCGACAGCCCGGGCAGATGCTCAGGACTTAGTCCAACGATGCGTCGGTTGCCAGCTCTTTGCTAATCAGAGCCACATGCCACCCACCGCCCTCAAAACTATACCCATTACCTGGCCGTTCGCGGTCTGGGGGCTTGACATGGTTGGACCCCTTAAAGGGGGAACCCACAAGCACAAATACTTATTGGTCATGGTGGACAAATTCACCAAATGGATTGAGGCCAAGCCGGTTAAAACGGCAGAATCCGGACCGGTGATAGACTTCCTATCCGGGGTAGTACACCGTTTTGGCGTCCCCCACAGCATCATCACTGATAACGGCACGAACTTCACTGCCGACGAGGTTAAACTCTGGTGCAAAAACATGGGCATCAAGCTCGATTACGCTTCAGTCTATCACCCCCAAACTAACGGTCAAGTCGAGCGAGCAAATGGTCTAATCATGAGCGGCATCAAACCCAGACTAGTGCGGTCCCTCAAGGAATCTAACACGCACTGGGTAGAGGAGCTCGACTCCGTACTCTGGGGGCTGCGGACCACGCCAAACCGAACTACTGGATTCACACCATTTTTCATGGTGTATGGCGCAGAGGCAGTTCTGCCTTGCGATATAATTCATGACTCACCTCGTGTGCGCATGTACGAAGAAAGAGAAGCCGAGTTGGATCGGCAGGACAGTTTGGACGCCTTAGAGGAGGAGCGGGACGTGGCAAAGGCTCGTTCCGCATTCTATCAGCAGCAGGCTCGAAGATATCAAAGCAGAGAAGTACGGGCCAAAACTTACAATGTCGGCGAACTCGTTCTACGCCTGCCGGACAAGAAAAAGGACAAACTTAAGCCCAAGTGGGAAGGTCCCTTCATCATCGACCAAGTCCTGACCGGCGGAGCATACCGTCTACGTAAAGCATCTGACAACCGACTCGAGCCGAACCCATGGAACGCAGCCCGTCTCCGAAGATTCTACGCCTAAACACCGGACTCAGAGTTCGTCTCACTCCCCCGTCCACCTTTTTATATTTTTTACTGTCTCTTGTCCCCCTCCTTCTTCCCACTTTTTTTTCAATACCTTTTATAGGCTGATTTGCGCTTTGTTCGCACACACTTGATGTGCTCCTAGCACTCATTATACCTGGGGGCTTCTTTACCAGAAGCTTATTAATACGGGCTTCACGCCCAATACATGTGTCATACTTCCGCATGTACCTTTTATTCACCATTATATGCATCGATATGACTTAAGTTTTGGCCAAGCTGGGTTGCCTGGCTCCTGTGCTTACCCCTACGTTCCCGATTGTTCGGCTAGGAGGTAAAGGGAGCACCTCTGCGATTGTTACTGCCGGGTCAGCCGGATGTGTACCTCAGACTGGGTGAAGCCGAAAGCTAGCGTTCTTAAGAGAATATTCGGTCGGTGACTTGAAAGATGATTTATTACTTACTTATTTATAAGCCCCCAGATGCTTTTTCTACTATTTTCGTAGTTCGGCATTGCACCTTAGGGCATGCCTCCCAGGGAAAGGAACCCTTAACGGAAGTATTCTCCCTGGAAGATGTTTCTTACTAACCATGTAATATAACATAACTAGTTGGGCACTTGTCTGATAAAGCAATTATGACCCCGACACCTTGTCTCCATGCATGCCCCGGTTCTTTTATAACCGTAGGGGTATTCGGACACACTCCGGACTGTTGGGTCCCGAGGTTGAAGCGAAATGGTCCGCAAAGACAAAAGATCTACAATCCGGCTAGAAGGCATCTTACATGTCATTTCAAATTACATCGTCAAACCGACTGATTGTACTCCTCCTCAATCCCATCTAACAGGCTGTCTCATTTACAGTACTGTTGGGAATATTTCGCGGCCAGTTCTACTTGGGCCATACATCAAGCTCACATGGATCTCCTTCCCATCAGGCCCCGCAGGTCCGACCTCGGCCATGTGGTTTGGGTCAGCCTTCGGGTAGCGCGTCTTCACCATGGCCCAGGCCTCCCTGGCACCCTGACGGCAGGCCGATATCTTCCACAAACGGAGGCGTCGCCGTGATCCCTGGAGCTTCTCAGCAAGCTCACCAAGGCCCTCGGGTAGGGAGACGGATGGCCATAAAGCCTGAACGACGCCACTCATCGCCTGCCGAACACGTTCGAACAATTGCACCAGCTCGGGAAGTTGGTCACCTATTGACCCAGGCATTTCCTCCGCAGGTTGACCTGTGAGCACACCTAAAGACATATTTCTGTCAAACGACTTCCTCGCCGAATTCTTCTTTTCAAAGGAATTTGCTCAAGCACTTACTATAAATGCCGCGACGAAGTCGCTGATTCTCCTTCAAGGAGCCAGACAGCTGGGCCCGAACACCTTTCAGCTCTTCTCCTAGCTGGGTGTGGGCATCTTGGAGCATGTTTCTCTCCTGCTGCACCTTCATAAGCACCCTCTCGCCAGCCTTTAGCTGACGCAGTAGCTGTTGCTTGTCCGGATCTAGTCCGGCGCCCTCTGCAGTATTATTGTCAGATTCACGCCGTACTTTGTTAATTAATTATCTTTTCAAAGTACGTCTTACCAGCGGGGGTCTCTGTGGCTCCCCCTGTGGCGGCCAGTGCGGCCTCAAGTTGGGCCTTGCACTCTTGGAGCTCCTAGGACAGATGGGTATTCTTCTCCGTAAGATCCTGCATAAAAATTGATCCTTAAATCAGTTATTTTAACCATTTTAAGTCTCGGGGGCTACTGGCATATATAACTATTAAAATTACTTACACGTATGTCTTTCACATACTGCTCCGTGGCTCTGGTTAACCCATCTTGAGCGGCACGGAGGTGCGCGTTTCCCGCATCAAAGGCATTTAACACCTCCGGGGAGAAACACGCGTCACGAAGAATTGTCCGGTGACGCCTGTGATTCATGGCGCTCTCCACCTCAGACCGAGTGGCGGACAGCCTGTCAGCATCCTCCATCGGAGGAGCGTCCGACTCATGCCTTGTATTCGCCTCCCCTTCCGGGCCATGCGTTGGAGCATGGCGGGCGGAGGCTTGATTGGCAACCTCTCCGGACACTGTCCGGCGAGCGCTCTTTCTGGAAAAGTTATGAGCATTAATATACCTCCTAGGAATCCTTCCCTTAAAAAATAGCGGTGCTCCGTACCGTTGCGGCGACGTTTCAGTTCGCGTCGCACTCCTCTTTCGCCTGCTGGGCCGGACTGACCCTTGTTGGCTGGTCGCCGCGGGCTCGACTTCCTGCCGTAAAGGCGCTTCCTGTCGAACACCATTGGTGCACGGTGGTCAGAACTAAGCATTAAAGAAGTAACGGCGCCAGGACTTCGGTCGTACCCACCGGGGAAGTCAGACACAAACCGGGGTAGTCAGCCATAATGGCGACTAAAGCATTATCTATGCTGAGCTGGTGGTACACCCCGTCGATCAGTTCCACCGCTAAGTCCGGATCCTCTTCGGAGGCCGGATCAAGGGACCTTTCTGGGTCTTCGGGTTGTGGGGCTGGGCCTTTTATGCCCTCCACATCCCGACGCAGTTCCTGTGTCAAAATCATACAATAAGACAATTGCTTTTAAAGGCACGGTTCAGATAT
The DNA here is from genome assembly GCF_018294505.1 of Triticum aestivum. Lineage (NCBI taxonomy): Eukaryota > Viridiplantae > Streptophyta > Magnoliopsida > Poales > Poaceae > Triticum > Triticum aestivum. The sequence continues at coordinate 413,612,787 of NC_057810.1, forward strand.
GCATGCGACCGCTTACCCAGCTCCGAGGGTTGTTCATGGAAAACCCATTCAGAGGATTCATGCGGAGGAAGTCCTCCTTCTCCCCCTTGTACAAGCCGGACAGGATCTTCACCAGATCATCGGCCGAGCCAGGTCCCTTGCGGCCGTGACGGGTGGCGTCGTCGTCTCCGTTGAAGTCCCACATAGGGTGGCCCCTATATTGGAGCGGCTGTACCCCATGCATAATGCATGTGGCCATGACTCTGATCATGGTTAATCCGGAATGGGCTAGCAGCCGTATCCGGCCCATCAAGTAATGGACGCTACTATCATCTTCTCGTCGAGGGCTCCGTGGGCGCCAACTTAGGTGTGTCTTCAGGGGAGCGTTGCTGAGCTCCGGAAGGCCGATCCGGACTGGATCCGGCAGCGGAGCGTCCTCCATATAAAACCACTCCGAAGGCCAATCTTCGGACGCCTTCTTCGGGGTCTCGGACAGGTATCCAGTCCCGGCGATGCGCCATATTTCGGCTCCGCCCACTTGATATATCGACCCCTCGTGAGAGCGGGGTACGAGGCAGAACAGCCTCTTCCACAGCGCAAAATGGGGCTCAATGCCCAAGAACAGCTCACACAGAGCTACGAAGCCCGCGATGTGCAAAATGGAAGTAGGTGTAAGGTGATGAAGCTGGAGTCCGTAGAACTCCAGGAGCCCCCGGAGAAACATATGTATAGGAAATCCGAGTCCCCTTATTAAGTAGGAGACGAAGCACACCCGCTCTCCTTTGGAGGGACTGGGGGCGCTCTCCGCCTACTTCCCACCTTTGTAGGTGGCCAGCCCGGCTCGAACCGGAACCATGAAGGCCGGGGGAAGATATCCCTCTGCTTGGAGCGTCACTAACTCGTTGTGCGGGACTGAGCATCTCCTCCAATCTCCTGGCTTAGGGCTGGGAGCGCGAGAAGAGGAGCCGCGTCGACTGTCCATGTTGGAACGGGTTTGGTGTCAGATGCGCCTCGATGAGTGCTTGTCGAAGGAGGGTGATGTGATTTGGATCTCGATCCTCGCCTCTCTTATAGGTAGCTTATTTGCGCAGCTAGGGGGTAAAACATAAAAATACCCTGGCTTTTCGCATTCGTGCGACGCGCGGAAGAAGACCATTATTGGACGCGGAAGCCAAGGAGCGCAGCATTTATGAAGCAACCGGACACTATTCGGCAAACACATGGAGCATGAAGAAGAACCCGCCTTGCAAACGCCGAAGACAACATACGCGCCGGATTCGTCGTTATTGAAGCCTTGTTCGGGGGCTACTGAGGGAGTCCTGGACTAGGGGGTGTCCGTATAGCCGAACTATCATCATCGGCCGGACTCCAAGACTATTAAGATACAAGATTGAAGACTTCGTCCCGTGTCTGAATGGGACTTCCCTTGGCGTGGAAGGCAAGCTTGGCGATACGGATATGTAGATCTCCTACCTTTGTAACCGACTCTGTGTAACCCTAGCCCTCTCCGGTGTCTATATAAACCGGATGGCCTTAGTCCATAGGACGAACAACAATCATACCATAGGCTAGCTTCTAGGGTTTAGCCTCCTTGATCTCGTGGTAGATCTACTCTTGTAACCCACATCATCAATATTAATCAAGCAGGACGTAGGGTTTTACCTCCATCAAGAGGTCCCGAACCTGGGTAAAAACATCGTGTCCCTCGTCTCCTGTTACCATCCGCCTAGACGCACAGTTCGGGACCCCCTACCCGAGATCCGCCGGTTTTGACACCGACAGGAGGTAATCGTCTCGTGCCAATGGATGAATCTCTGAAAGAACTTAACGCACACGATTAGTCTGCAAAAGCATTGTCATCAATCACCAAAACCACTCGGGGATAAATATGCCCTTACAATCTCCCCCTTTTTGGTGGATTGATGACAATACGGGATTTGCACAAATGAGAAGGATATGGGACAGGCGCAAAAACCAACCGTCCTAAAATGTAGATGAGCTCCCCCTAGATGTGTGCTATCTCGATATGTGCTTTGGACTACACAACACACATACTAGGATCAACGCTCCCCCTACATTTTAGAGACCGACCAAACACCTAAGCATGATATATGAGAGGAGCATAGATAAACTAACAAGATAAGCATGCAACTCATAAGATATGGTGACATAGATGAAGATACTGGAAATATAAGGTAGCATATGTCTCACACCATATGACAGGAACTTAGGTCTCACTGACACAAACCAACAAAAGCAAATAGCGATAAAACCACAAACACAGAAAACACAGAAAACGGATGACACAAAGCACAAATCCCTAAACTCTCTCCCCCTTTGGCATCGAGACACCAAAAAGGAGAGGGAGTGTTGCTACGACTCCAGGTGATAGCAGTAGACGGACACACACATCAGATGTCAGCGGGATCATCTGTGCCACCATTGTCAGTCTGGAAGTGCTCGGCATCAGAATTGGTCCATGGGCAGTGCTGCTGAATCTACTCCTCCTCCTCATTAAGCTGGTCCTCAGATCCACTGTTGACTGTAGCACCCAACTGACGCATGAGCTCCTTGTGGCGACCGCGAGCCTTCTTCTCAGCCACATGAGTCATGTACTGACCATGAGCCTCCATGCAGAACAACTTCTTCATCTTGGACTTGAGCTTCTTTGCCCAAGAGGGCTCTGCCTCAGAAGGCATGTAGTCATCATCATCATCATCATCAACCCCAGTCTCCTCCTCGGTCTCCATGGCAGTAGCAGACGAAGGAACTCCAGTCTTAGGGGCTTGAGTGCCCCAGTTATCCTTCTTCCTCAGACGCTTGATGTCGTGAGACACTAACTCTCCAGTTTCCAGCATCACCTTGCGATAGACACGATCCCAGGCCTTCTCAATGAGCAGCATGATGAACGGACTGTAGATTGGGCACTTGCGCTCGGAGATAGCAGATAACAGCTCAGACCACATGACATGGGAAATATCCAGGGACTCTCCGGTGTTCTGTTCCTTCTGACGCTGGCAAAAGAGAAGCATGTCCACGAGATAGGAGTGAACCTGATCCAGATTCCCGATACGAGGGAAAAGAGTCTCTCTGAAGATACGGTGAAGGATATCCAGATAGGAAGGCAACTCATAAGTTTCCTTCTTCGTTTCAGGGTTGATCCTCAAAGTGCGGTAGGGCCATAGAGCTTGCTTGTGAGTGGCGTTGTTGTTGCGGTGAGGACGAAAGCCAATAGGAGACTCAAGTCCTAGATCTTGTACCCCAATCAACTCCATGAAAGCTTTCCACTTGACAGAAAGCAGCTTGCCATTGGTCATCCAAGTCAGTGTCCTGTCCTCATCAGTCCCGAGATGAACCGTGGCATAGAATTGAGCCACAATATCAGCATCATAATCCTTGTTGAATAGCATGGCCCCAAGAATGTTCAATTGAGTGCACATCGCAAGAGCTTCACCAAAGTACTCAGGATCCTTCTCCATGTGGTCGGTGTCGATTGAGTGCATGTTGACAAAGAGATTCTTCTTGGCCTTGAGAACATCAAAGAAGATGGCAAACTGAAACCTGTTCGAGAACGGACGGTTGACCAACGTGGGATCTTGGTCAGCCTCATAGGGGTTGCGGCAACGCCTTGCCCAGAACTCCTTGGGTTGCATCTCTGTCACTGTTTTGCCAGATTGCTTCGGCTTGACACCAGTCTTCTTTTGGAGTTGAGGTGGAGGTGGAGCACTTGAGGAACCTCCGGCAGGCTCAGTAGTGCGGTAGCGCTTGGACGTGGCACGACCGGGGTTGACACGGCGAGCCAGATGCTCAGGAACCTCATCACCTAGAACCACACACAAGAACAAGCAAACAACCAGAAAGAACGAGCATAAGCCACAAAACACGAGCAAAAAGATCACTGAGAGGTAAGAGCATAATGGAAGCTGGTAGGGGGCGGTAGTACCGCGACCTGCTAGCGGTAGTACCGCTCCACAGAGAGCAGTAGTACCGCTCCAAGCGGTAGTACCACCCTGGAGAGGGCGGTAGTACCGCTCGAGATGGGGAAACAGCAGTTTCCTACTACCGTGGTCAGATCCGGCACTACCGTCCTACCAAATTCAAAAATACTCCAACCAAACATCAATCCAGACAGCCTAGAAGCATTCTCCACCCTACTCAAGCCTAGATTTGGCCAAAAATCTAGAGATGCAACTGCTACTGCCCCTAAGATGCTAGATTGGAAATCTAGACAAGAAGAATGAGGGAACGAGGGCAATACCGGCATCCATGGCAAGAGGACAAGGTGGGGATCGTCTCCACCGAAGGAAATGGAGAGGGACGCCCCAGAGAGGGAGATCCGCCGGAGCCCTCCCGCGGCGCCGGTTGCTGGAGAGAGAGGAACAGAGTGAGGGGGCGTGCGAATGGGTATGGGGGAGAAGAAAACTCCCCCTGCCCCGATATAACCCCCTGCCCGCGCCTCACAGCGGTAGTACCGTGCTGGAGGGCGGTAGTACCGCTTGGAGCGGTAGTACCGCTCGCCAGCAGCGGTAGTACCGCCAGCAACCAAAAAATGCCTCTAGACAAAAACACAAGCACAACAAAAAGAACGGGAAAGCAAGGACAAGAAAATAAAAGACCAACAAGACAACACACACACTAACAAAGATCCGGAACCCACTCCTTCAAAACAAACACACGAAAGAAGAGCGAGCTCTAGCCTCTCTCAAGAGAGGGCGGTGGCCGGAGCCACCTATGTTTGAGTCAATTGGTATGGCACCGCGAAGAATTATCCTTGGGCCCATGACCAAAACTCGTCTTTGAAGCACAAGTACCATAAAAAATGGCTAATGTGAAAGAGTTGATCGTTTTATGCATAATGGGGGGAGGGAGAGTTCATTGAGAGAACAATACTCCCCCTATGTCCATGCCTACATCTAAACTAGACAACAAGATGAGTGTGGTGGGGGTGAAAGGGTTGAAGTCACATTGCTCGAATCAATGATATTTAGCTCATGCCTTAACTCGCGAAATCTTGCTTCATCCAAGGGCTTCGTGAAGATATCTGCAAGGTTATCATGAGTGTTGACATACTTGAGCTCGATATCCCCTCGCCTAATGTGATCCCGAATGAAATGATACCGAATCTCAATATGCTTCGTCTTGAAGTGTTGCACCGGGTTGAGAGAAATCTTGATGGCACTTTCGTCATCACACCAAAGAGGCACTTTGTCACAAATGACACCATATTCCTTTAAAGTTTGCCTCATCCATAAGAGTTGTGCACAACAACTACCGGCCGCCACATACTCCGCTTCGGTGGACGAGAGAGACACACAACTTTGCTTCTTGGAAGACCAACTCACCAAAGAGCACCCAAGAAACTGGCACCCTCCGGAAGTGGACTTCCTATCCACTTTGTCTCCCGCCCAATCAGAATCCGTAAATCCTTCAAGCTTGAAGTTTGCCCCCCTTGGGTACCATAAGCCAAAGTTTGGGTTATGAGCCAAATATCGAAAGATTCGCTTGACCGCCACATAGTGACTTTCCTTCGGTGCGGCTTGAAACCATGCACACATCCCCACACTCAACATGGTATCCGGTCTAGATGCACAAAGTAAAAGCAAGGAGCCAATCATGGAGCGATATACCTTTTGATCCACCGCTTTACCATTGGGATCAATGTCAAGTTGGCACTTGGTGGGCATTGGTGTAGTAGCCGGCTTGACATCACTTAGCTTGAATCTTTTTAGCATGTGTTGAGTGCATTTGGCTTGGTTGATGAAGGTTCCTTCTCTTCTTTATTTGATGTCAAAACCAAGGAAGAACTTCAACTCTCCCATCGAAGACATCTTGAACTTGGAGGTCATGAGAGCGGAAAATTCCTCATTGAAAGCTTTGTTAGGAGAACCAAAGATAATATCATCAACATATAGTTGGCATACAAACAACTCCCCTTTGACCTTATTAGTAAAAAGAGTGGGGTCGATTAGCCCCACCTCAAATCCATGATCTTGTAACAACTCGGTAAGGTGGTCATACCACGCACGTGGGGCTTGTTTAAGGCCATAGAGTGCCTTATCGAGTTGATACACATGATCCGGAAAGTAGGGATCCTCGAACCCGGGGGGTTGCTTGACATAGACCAACTCATTAATAGGACCATTAAGAAAAGCACTTTTCACATCCATTTGTTGCAACTTAAAGTTGTGATGGGAAGCATAGGCAATCAACAAACGTATGGATTCAAGACGAGCAACGGGAGAACATGTTTCACCGTAGTCGATACCCTCAACTTGGGAGTAGCCTTGTGCTACCAATCTTGCCTTGTTGCGAACGATGTTCCCATGAGCATCTTGCTTGTTCTTGAAGATCCACTTAGTTCCAATGACGATGTGGTCCCCCGATGGCCTTGGCACCAATCTCCATACTTTGTTGTACTCCAAGTTGTTGAGTTCTTCATGCATGGCATTGAGCCAATCCGAGTCTTCGAGCGCCTCATAGACCTTTTGGGGTTCAACACAAGAGACAAACGCGTGATGTTCACAATAGTTTGCTAATTGTCTATGAGTGCTTACCCCCTTTCTTAGGCTTCCAACCACATTTTCCATGAGATGGCCTTGGGTGGTGAGCTTGGAAGCAATCTTCGCGGCACGACGCTCTAATTCCTCCTCGGGTGTGGAAGGAGGAGGGTTGACTTGATCATCTTGAGCGCCGTCTTGAGCTTGTTCTTGATCTTGAGCTTGCTCTTGATCTTGAACTTGCTCGAGGGGGAGAACTTGACCTTGGGCATCATTTAGAGGTTCACCACCATCTTGAGGTTGATCTTGCCCTTGGTCTTGTTCACGAGGTTGAGGGCCTTCACTTTGTTCTTCGGAAGTGTGTGGGTCTTGGTGAGGTGATGGCTCCACTTGAGTAGATCATTGTCCTTCTCCTTCGGCCACAAGGGGTTCCTCAATGGGTAGAATTTGACCAATACCCATTCTTCTTATGGCTTGGGGAGGAATTTCATCACCTACATCACAAGTACCACTTTGCTCCACTTGGGAGCCGTTATTTTCATCAAACTCCACGTTACACGTCTCCTCAATGAGTCCGGTGGACTTGTTGAGAACACGGTAAGCATGAGAGTTTGTAGCATAACCAACAAATCTGCCCTCATGAGCTCTAGCCTCAAATTTAGACAAACGAACACCTTTCTTGAGAATGAAACACTTACAACCGAACACCCGGAAGTACTTGAGGTTGGGCTTGTTACCAGTGAGTATCTCATATGGGGTCTTGTTCAAGCCTTTGCGGAGATAGAGCCGATTGGATGCATGACATGCGGTTTTGATGGCTTCGGCCCAAAAGTTGTATGGAGACTTGAACTCCGCCATCATGGTCCTTGACGCATCCATCAACGTTCGGTTCTTCCTCTCCGCTACACCATTTTGTTGAGGGGTATATAGTGCAGCATATTGATGCTTGATCCCCTCATCAATGAGAAACTCATCCAAGGTGTAGTTCTTGAACTCGGTGCCGTTGTCACTTCTTATTGTCAAGATCTTTGCATTATGTTGACGTTGAGCTTCATTTGCAAAGTCGATGACGGTTTGTTGAGTCTCACTCTTCCTCTTGAAGAAGTATACCGAAGTGTATCTTGAATATTCATCCACAGTCACCAAGCAATACTTTCTCCCTCCAAGACTATCAAAAGATGGAGCCCAAAGAGATCCATGTGAAGGAGCTCCAAGGGTCTCTTCGAGTAGATGATGGTTGATGGAGGGTGAGCCTTTTCATGAAGCTTTCCTTCGATACAAGCACTGCAAGCACGATCTTTGGAAAAACTAACATTTGTTAGTCCACGGACATGGTCCCCCTTGAGAAGACTTTGCAAAGATCTCATATTGACGTGGGCTAAACGGCGATGCCAAAGCCATCCCACGTCAACTTTAGCCATTAGGCATGTCGCGGTCTTAGTGGGTCGCTCCGAAAAGTTAATCACATAGAGACCGTTCTCGACATGCCCAACAAAGGCTACTTTAAGAGTCTTGCTCCACAAGAGGGCCACGATATCAATGTCAAAGAATGTAGCAAAACCCATGAGTGCAAGTTGACGAACAGAAAGCAAATTGTATGCAAGGGACTCAACAAGCATGACTTTCTCGATCATTAGATCATGAGAAATGACAACCTTGACGAGACCCAATACCTTAGAATGTGAAGCATCACCCCACTCGACATTGGTGGACATAGATGGAATCTCTTGCACGTCCACCACCAAGTCCTTGCTCCCGGTCATATGATTTGTTGCTCCACTATTGAGCAACCATGATCCCCCACCGGAAGCAAACACCTACAAGAGATCAATGCTTGGTTTTAGGTACCCATTTAGTAATGGGTCCTTTGATGTTAGTAACAAGGGTCTTGGGAACCCAAATAGACCATTCAATGTACTCATAAGGAGAACCAACTAATTTATCATAAACATGTCCATCACTAGCACGGCACAACACATATGACGGGTTAAAGTCGCCGGCTTTGTTTGAGGACATGATTTTGCCCTTTTGGATGTCAACTCCCTTCACTTTTTCCTTCTTCTCCTTAGGAGCATCCTCTCCCTCTTTCACAAACGTTTGCTTGAGAGGAGGAGGACGTTTGGTCTTGTTCTTCTTCTTCTTCTTGCTCTTGGACTTGGGTGCAAACCCAATTCCTTCCTTGGCCACAACTTCCTTTTGATTGCTCAAAAGGTCATTGAGGTTCTTCTCACCTTGAATGCATGTCACAAGGCCTTTCTCAAGTTGATCCTTCAACTTGGAATTCTCCTCCACAAGATGCACATGCTCACAACATGGGTTAGTAGCACATGCATTATCAATTAATACCATGTGAGGAAAGGTGGCCTTTTCATTGATTAGCTTAACTTGGAGTTGAGCATGAGACTCCTTGAGGTTAGAGTGAGCACCCTTCAAGACCTTGTGGGCCTTGTCAAGTATCTCAAACTCCTCTTTGAGTCTAGCATGATCAACCCCGAGTTTAGCCTTCTCGGAAGTTAGCACACAAGACACGACAAGAGCATGATCAAGATCTTTCTTTAACTTAGCATGGTCATCATTGTGTGACTCCTCAAGAGTCAAACGATGCACACGCTCTTCCTCAAGAGCATTAGAGAGATCCGATATCTCATCGGCATAGTCACGACTATGACTTTCCATCTTAGAGATGGTTTCTTCGTGAGCCTCGATCATGTCATTGGCCTCACCAAGTTGTTCCAAGAGAGCAACAAAGTGCTTCTTGGACTTACCCTTGAGCTTACTCATAAAAGACTCAAATTCATTCACTTCCTCATTAGACTCAACATGTTCATCAATGGAATCCTCAAAGGAGGGATTAGTAATGATGGTGGTAGTGATGTTGGGGGTTACCTTGTTTGAAGCTTTAGCCATGAGGCACTTGGCGGTGATGTTTTCGTTGGGTGAATCGAAGAGAGACACCGGGGGAGTAGTAGCAATGGCAATGGATGCCATGGCCATTGCTTCTCCACTTTCATCATCATCGTCATCCTCTTGGTATTCTTCTTGAACCACCAACCCACGAGTTGGAGTCTTCTTGGTGAAGTTGTTCTTGTTGGGGAAAGACTTGGCTTTGTCTTTTCGAATGAATTTGCCACCATTATCTTCCCGCTTCTCATAAGCACAATCCGCAACGAAATGGCTCACATTGCCACAGTTGAAGCAAGTTCTAACTCATTGCTTGCCCTTGATGCCACTTGAGTTGTTCTTGTTGAAGTTGGGTCTTGTATTCTTCTTGCTCCAAAATTGTCTTGAAGCAAGGGCCATGTGCTCATGATAATCATACTTGGTGTCTTCGGGATTGCTCTCCTCATCTTCCACTTCTTCCTCTTCTTCCATGATGACCTTGGCCTTCAAAGCAAGGTTGGGCTTCTTTGCCCTTTGAGAACGGAGCACTGCATTGTCGGCGGTCTTATCCAAGATGCTCATAGCAACAAACTCATCCAACACTTCACTTGAGGTCATGGAGTGGAAGTCCGGTCTTTGTCGAATGAAGGAGGACATGGCCTTGTTGTAGGGCATCATGGCCTTGAGGAACTTGCGTTTGATCCAATTGTCATCCGTGTCCTTGCTTCCATGATCTCGGAGTGAGACCGCGAGTTTGGTCACTCTTCGAAAGAGCTCACGAGGTTCTTCATCTTCTTTCATTGCAAACTCATCGGCTTCATCTTGCACCACTTCATAGTTGGAGCGTTGAATGCTAGCACTTCCTCGATAGAGAGACTCAACACATTTCCATGAATCTTTCGCCATGGCATGGGGTCGAAGATGAGGGAGATCTTCGGGAAGGATTGCATCTTGGATGATGAAGAGAGCACTCTCATTGAATTGATTGTCCACGGCTTCTCGAGGGGTGAAGTTGCTTGGGTCACGAGGATAGAAACCTTCTTCAATGATTCTCCAAAGGTTAGTTTTCACATGTTTTAAATGACGCTTAAAGCGATAGACCCAAGAATCAAAATCCTCATGTTTCTCATATTTAGGAGGAGGACCGACATGATTCAAATGAGTGGAGGGGATTGGCCCTCCATAAATTGGGGGTTCCACATGGGCAAAGATGCCGGTACCATTTCTACCACTAATAGAAGGACTCTTTTCAATGTTAGCTTCCCCCTTGTTGGAGGTAGCATCCGTCACCTTGTTGGTGGGATCACCCACTTTCATCGGCGAGGTAGATTGTTTAAGTCCTTCTAGGAAATCTTTAAACATGTCCTTGACCTCGGTCGTCATGGAGGTTTTCAATGTTTCCAAAGGCACATTGAATTCCTCACATGAGATCGAGTTACTCCCATCTCCCATAGATGATATCGGATTCGCACCGGAGTGCTCTCCCACCTCATCTACGACATCAACCATACTCTTCGGATGGTAAAGTCCTTAAAAAGAGACGAGGCTCTGATACCAATTGAAAGGATCGATATGGTTGACTAGAGGGGGGGGGGGTGAATAGGCAACTAACAATTTTTAAGCTTTTCTTTACCAAATTAAACTTTGCAACAAAATAGGTTGTCTAGATGTGCAACTAGGTGAGCAAACTATATGATGCAATCACAACTAGCACATAAGCAAGCAATGGATGTAACACAAGTAGGCTTGCAAAAGTAAAGGCACGAAATAACCAAGAGTGGAGCCGGTGGAGACGAGGATGTGTTACCGAAGTTCCTTCCTTTTAAGGGGAAGTACGTCTCCGTTAGAGCGGTGTGGAGGCACAATGCTCCCCAAGAAGCCACTAGGGCCACCGTATTCTCCTCACGCCCTCACACAATGCGAGATGTCGTGATTCCACTATTGGTACCCTTGAAGGCGGCGACCGAACATTTACAAACAAGGTTGGGGCAATCTCCACAACAATTGGAGGCTCCCAACAACACCATGAAGCTTCACCACAATGGACTATGGCTTCGAGGTGACCTCAACCATCTAGGGTGCTCAAACACCCAAGAGTAACAAGATTCGCTAGGGATAAGAGAGGGAATCAAATTTCTCTTGGTGGAAGTGTAGATCGGGGCCTTCTCAACCAATCCCGAGGAAATCAACAAGTTTGATTGGCTAGGGAGAGAGATCGGGCGAAAATGGAGCTTGGAGCAACAATGGAGCTTTGGGAGAAAGACGTAGGTCAACTTTGGGGAAGAAGATCCCTTTATATAGTGGGGGAATCAATCCAACCGTTACCCCACTGTACATCCCCGCAAAAAGCGGTACTACCGCTAGGGAAGGGCGGTACTACCGCTGAGAGCAGTACTACCGCTCCCTACCCAGCGGTACTACCGCGCTGGCGAGGTACACAGGGCCTTGGCCCCAGAGCAGTACTACCGCTGGAGTAAGAGTGGTACTACCGCTTTGAGCGGTACTACCGCCACTACTACCGCTCCTAGTACCGCAAAACCCGACACGAGAAACATCGGTCTCGAATCGAGGCGGTAGTAGCGCGGAACAGCTGAGGTACTACGGCCGAAGCCCGCGAGCGGTACTACCGCCCTGCGGAGCGGTACTACCGCTAAGAGCGGTACTACCGCTACGTGGAGCGGTACTACAGCTGGAGAGCTTCGGCGGTACTACCGCTGTTGACCGCGGTACTGCCGCTGGCACAAAACGGAGCAGGTACGAAAGAGAAAGGGAAGCTCCAATGATGCAGAAGGAAGACGACGGGTGTGATAGGGATGTGTACGTGTTGATTCCACCCTAGTCTTACCAAAGCGGATCCCCTCTTGATAGTACGGTGACTCCTACGAAACTAGTCTACCAACAACAAAATGAAGGAGCTACACTGTCTTGAATAGAACGCCGAGGGGAGGTAATCGTCTCATGCCAATGGATGAATCTCTGAAAGAACTTAACGCACACGATTAGTCCGCAAAAGCATTGTCATCAATCACCAAAACCACTCGGGGATAAATATGCCCTTACAGTGGGGAGCGCGCCCCCTCCCCCTAGGCGCGCCCCCTGCCTCGTGGGCCGCCTGGATGTCCACCGACCTCAACTCCAACTCTATATATTTGCTTTCGCAGAGAAAAAATCAGATAGAAAGTTCCATCGCGTTTTACGATACGGAGCCGCCGCCAAGCCGTAATCTCTCTCGGGTGGGCTGATCTGGAGTCCGTTCGGGGCTCCGGAGAGGGGGATTCGTCGTCATCGTCATCATCAACCATCCTCCATCACCAACTTCATGATGCTCACCGCCGTGCTTGAGTAATTCCATCGTAGGCTTGCTAGACGGTGATGGGTTGGATGAGATTTACCATGTAATCAAGTTAGTTTTGTTAGGGTTTGATCCCTAGTATCCACTATGTTCTGAGATTGATGTTGCTATGACTTTGCTATTCTTAATGCTTGTCACTAGGGCCTGAGTGCCATGATTTCAGATCTGAACCTATTATGTTTTCATGAATATATGTGAGTTCTTGATCCTATCTTGCAAGTCTATAGTCACGTATTATGTGTTATGATCCGACAACCCCGAAGTGACAATAATCGAGATACTTCTCGGTGATGACCGTAGTTTGAGGAGTTCATGTATTCACTAAGTGCTAATGCTTTGGTCCAGTTCTCTATTAAAAGGAGGCCTTAATATCCCTTAGTTTCCATTCGGACCCCGCTGCCATGGGAGGGTTGGACAAATGATGTCATGCAAGTTCTTTTCCATAAGCACGTATGACTATATTCGGAATACATGCCTACATTACATTGATGAAATGGAGCTAGTTCTGTGTCACCCTATGTTATAACTATTACATGAGGAATCACATCTGACATAATTATCCATCACTGATCCAATGCTACGAGCTTTTCATATATTGTGCTTTGCTTATTTACTTTACCGTTGCCACTGTTACAATCACTACAAAATTGCTATTGTTACTTTTACCATTGTTACCTTTACTATCATACTACTTTCCTACTAATTACTTTGCTGCAGATACTAAGTTATCCAGGTGTGGTTGAATTGACAACTCAACAGCTAATACTTGAGAATATTCTTTGGCTCCCCTTGTGTCGAATCAATAAATTTGGGTTGAATATTCTACCCTCAAAAACTGTTGTGATCCCCTATACTTGTGGGTTATGAGCTAGCAAATAGGTGCGGGTGGTGTCGGCGGAGATCCTCTTCTCGCGCCCAGGTGGCTTCCTCCTCAGAATGATGACTCCAGAGAACCTTGCAAAACTTGATGATCTTGCTGTGGGTGACTCTGTTCGCAGTCTTGAGAATTCTGACGGGTTTCTCCTCATAAGTCAGATCACTGTCGAGCTGTATGGCCTCTAGGGGCACTGTGTCTCTCAACGGAATATCAGCCATCTCAGCATGGCATTTCTTCAGCTGAGAAACATGGAAGACATCATGAACTCCGGACAATCCTTCTGGCAATCCAGCTTGTAAGAAACTTCTCCACGATGTTCGAGGATCTTGTAGGGGCCAATGAATCTGGGTGCCAACTTTCCTTTAACGCCAAACCTCTTGATTCCATGAAGTAGGGACACACGAAGATATGCCCGGTCTCCCGCTTCGTATGTTACCTCCTTGCGTTTACTGTCGGCATAGCTCTTCTGCCTCGACTGAGCTACCTTGAGTCTATCTCAAATTAGCTTGACCTTCTCTTCGGAGTCTCTGATAAGATCGGGACTGAAAAGGTTTCGATCTCCAACACCATCCCACAACAATGGTGATCTGCACCTCCTTCCGTATAAAGCTTCGAAAGGGGCCATGTTCAGACTGGTCTAATAGCTGTTATTGTACGAGAACTCTGCGTATGCAAATTATCGTCCCAGCTAGACCCATAGTCTAGCGCACAAGCTCTCAACATGTCCTCTAGAATCTGGTTGACTCTCTCGGTCTGTCCATCTGTCTATGGATGAAAAGTTGTATTGAACTCTAGCCTCGTACCCAAAGTTTCATGCAACTGATTCCAAAACTTTGAGGTAAATTGTGTTCATCTATCTGACACAATACTCCTAGAACTCCATGCAGACATACGATCCTGGTCATGTATATCTTGTCTAACTTAGCACTGGTATAGGTAGTCTTCACGGGAATGAAATGAGCTACCTTGGTCAAGCGATCAACCACTACCCAGATGGAATCATAACCTGAACGGGTCCTGGGTAATCTTGTGATAAAGTCCATTCCAAGTTTCTCCCATTTCCACTCGGGAATCGGTAGAGGTTGAAATAACCCTGCTGGCTTCTGATGTTCCGCCTTTACTCGCTGGCAAACATCGCATACTGCTACGTACTCGGCAATATCCTTCTTCATACCTGTCCACGAGAAACTTTCCTTCAAATCCAGATACATCTTGGTGTTACTTGGGTGAATCGAGTACGGTGAATCATGAGCCTCCCAAAGAATTAGCTTCCTATGTTTGGGATCATTGGGTACATAAATATGATCCTCGAACCATATAACTCCGTATTCATCCTTATGGAACCCATTTAGCTTTTCCTTCAGTCATCCTTTTCTTTATCTCATCAATTTCCTTGTCCGACTTCTAGGCTTCACGAATTCTTTCGGCCAAAGTGGACTGAATTTCCAGTGCTGCAACATATCCTCTCAGAACTATCTCCAGTCGAAGATCTCTGAGGTCATCGACTAACTCCAGGGGTAATCCTCCCGCTATAAGAGTATTCACATAACTCTTACGGCTCAAGGCATCTGCTACAACATTAGCCTTTCCTAGGTGGTAATGCAATCTCATGTCATAGTCCTTGATTAACTCTAGCCATCTCCTTTGCCTGAGGTTCAACTCATTTTGCGTGAAAATATACTTCAAGCTCTTACGATCCGTGTAAACATCACAACTGTTTTCGATAAGGAAATGTCTCCAGGTCTTGAGTGCATGCACTACAGCTGCTAGCTCCAAATCATGTGTGGCGTAATTCGTCTCGTGAGGTCATAGCTGTCTGGAGGTATAAGCTACAACCTTTCCTTCCTGCATGAGTACTCCTCCGAGTCCCTGATGAGAAGCGTCACAATATAGCTGGTAATCTTTGTGTATGTCCGGCAAAATTAGCACTGGGGCTGTAACCAAACGTTTCTTCAATTCCTGGAAACTGGCTTCACAATCCTTGGTCCAAATGTACTTGGTGTCTTTCTTCAACAGCTCAGTCATGGGCTTGGCAATCTTGGAGAAATTCTCAATAAACCTCCGATAATATCCCGCGAGTCCAAGAAAACTACGGATCTCCTTGACTGAGGTGGGTGACTGCCAATTGGTGACTGGTACAACCTTGGTGGGGCCGACTGCTATTCCTTCTCCTGAAATAACATGTCCGAGGAATCCGACTTCCTTTAGCCAAAATTCATATTTGCTGAACTTGGCATATAACTAATGTTCTCAGAGTTTCTCATCAACTAGACGCAAATGTTCCTTATGCTCTTTCTCGCTCTTGGAGAAAATCAATATATCATCGATGAACACCATGACAAACTTGTCCAGATATTCCATAAATACCTTGTTCATCAAATTCATGAAGTATGCAGGGGTATTAGTCAATCCGAATGACATGATGGTATACTCATATAAACCATGCCTCGTGGTGAAAGTTGTTTTGGGTATATCTTTTTCATGGATCTTCAACTAATGATACCCTGATCGAAGATCGATCTTGGAGAATACCTTGGCTGCAACAAGCTGATCAAATAAATCATTAATCATCGGCAGTGGGTACTTGTTCTTGATGGTCACGTTGTTCAACGAACGATAATCCACAACCATTCTCAGGGTTCCATCCTTCTTCTCTACCAAAAGAACTGGGGCTCCCCAAGGTGACGAGCTTGGCCAAATATATCCCTTCTCAAATAGCTCATTAATTTGCTTCTTGATCTCTTCCAAATCGTTCGGGCGCATCCGACAAGGTCTCTTGGATATTGGGGCTGTCCAGGCAATAACTCAATCAGAAATTCAATGTCTCTGTCCGGTGGCATTCCTGGTAATTCCTACAGAAACACATCGGGAAAATCTTGCACTACTGGCACTTCCTCCTGAACAACTCTCGTGAGGGAATTCACCTGATTCTTCGTCAGGGTGCGCCTAGATACATACTTGATTCTCTTCTGCTCCGAGGTGGTGAGCAAAATCGTTTTGCAGGCACAGTCGATGTTTCCTTCAAACTTCGTCAACCAATCCATGCCTAGGATTACGTCCAAACTCTAGGATTCCAATACTATGAGGTCTGCAGGAAAATTATGGTTTCCGATGCTGAGGGTTGCACGACAGCCTAAGCCCGCCATCATTTCTCCTCCTGGGGAACTGCCCTAAAGAGGGCTTCTAAGGGTTCTAGTGGGCAGCCCATACTTTTCCACAAATATCCTTCATATAAATGAATGCATTGCACCAGAATCATAGAGTACAATACTGGATGTGAATTTAATAAAAACTTACCAACCACAGTTTCTGGCTGATCATAGACGTCGTCCACATCAATGTGATTCACCTGCACACGAGGAAAAGGGTTGGGCTTCTTTGCTGAGCTTCCATTGCCATTGCCATTGCCATTTCCATTCCTATGCTTGGCCTCGGGCAGTTGGTGGCATAGTGCCCTGTCTTCTGGCACTTGAAACAGGTGATGTGACTCAGATCCTTCTGTGCCGGGGCAGGACGATGCTGGTTGCCATTGCCTCCATTGCCTGACTTGGAGTTGTTGTCGTGGTGCGGTTGTTCCCATTCCCTCCATGATTATGTCCTCCATGAGTGTGATGGGTATGCCCTCCCGAGTATGGGGCATAACGGGGCTTCTGCTGAGCTCCGGAGTTGTACTTCCCTGACCATACTTCAGCTTGCGGCTATCAATCTGCTGCTGCTTGCCTTCAAGAATGGTGGCCTTGTCTACCAGCTCCTGGTAGTTGTTGAAGGTAGACACCATTAGTTGCATTCCCAGCTCATCATTGAGTCCCTCGAGAAACTTCTTCTGCTTTGCGGCATCTGTGGCCACATCATCCGGGGCATAGCGAGATAATTTGCTGAACTCATCCACGTACTGCCCCACAGTACGGTTCCCTGGCTTAAGTTGTGGAACTCACACTTCTTCAGACTCATGGCTCCAGCTGAGACATGAGCGGTACGGAAGGCCTGCTGGAACTCATCCCATGTCATGGTGGTGGCTGGATAAGTGGCAGTGTAGTTCTCCCACCAGGAAGCTGCAGGTCCGTCAAGTTGATGTGCAGCAAAGCACACCTTCTCTGCATCTGTGCATCCAGCAGTGGCTAACTCCCTGCCGACCTCGCGGAGCCAATCATCAGCCACAATTGGCTCAGTGCTGCTAGAGAACATTGGCGAATTCAGCCTTAGGAAGTGGGTCAAGTTGTCAACAGGGGGTGGTGGCGGTGGATTGTTATTGTTGTTGTTGTTGTTCTGGTTCTGGTGAGCATATGCATGAGGGCATTCTGCTACTGGATCAGCTGGGTGAGCTCCGGCGGAAAGTTGAAACCGGGGTCACGTCTCGGAGGCATCTGGTGTTTTGGAGTGGATGAGAAAATTAGAATAGAACAAGGGTCTAATGAGAAAAATAGCACTACCCATATGAATGCACAATCATAATCACACCAATCATTTATTCAATCATCTCAAACATGGTTCAATCTCGGATTACAAAATATCACGACTAATCGAAAATAACGGTCTAACTGATCAACAAGAAAAATAAAAAAACATGGTAGTCGACTGAATGTCTTCATCAATCATCCTTGCATCCTCTGGTCCGGCGTCCTCTGGTGCTACGTCCTCTGCTGTGGCGCCTCCTCTTGCAGCTTCCTTTGGTGGAGCTCTCTTCATAATCCTGATCATTGCTCATGAGAGGTCCATCATCTCCGCTCAGAAAAAGGTCTTCTACCAGATCCAGCTTCTCCTCCAATGCGGCCACATCTATCTTTAGCTTGTCGACTCTCTCCATGAAATCCTTGACTTCATCCTCATGCTCATAGTGGGCTTAATGTGTTGCAGCCTCCAGATCAAGTTCACGATGGTGCAACTTCTGGATCGTCTTCCATGCTACTGCGCATCTGAATCTCTAGAGCCCTGATGAGAGCCTCCAAGTCTTGGACAAATGAGTGAACGTAGTCGTCATTTCTGGTGCGGATGATCTCTCCCTCTGCAGTCCTGCGAGAAATCATGGTGTGGTCTAATCCAACGAGCTCGGCCCTGTATTCCTCATGTATGCGTCCAAGTGCACTATGAACTGCTATGTCTCTCTCGAGGATCCAATCGGGTGCAATGAACCTGAAGTCAATGGGCGCCGAGAGATTTCCAAACATCCTTCCTAGTATGTGCACCTTAATCCTGTAGCAATGGTCATCTGGAAACGCCATGGTAGGGGTCCGGGTGATTGAAGGTAGAGCAATCTTCAATTCCTTGGTGATCTGGACCAGCCTCCTGCCGAAGAGCATCGTTTCATCTGGCTGGTAAAACTCCGGGAGCAGAACAGGGATGAACTTGACGGCCATCTAGAATGTTGAAATAGGAGAGAGGTTAGAAATGAACAAGGGAGAATTATAGAATAATAAAGGCATAAGTTAAATAGTCTCTTCTTGTGGCTTTCTGATCCTAGGGGTTACGTCCTACAGTCAGTGTGTGCTCTAAATACCATCTCTGTAGCGACCTGACCCAAATCGGTCAAGTCTCTATGTAGCTGTACCATCCCAAGATCATGCTGGCACACACAGTACATTGATGCAAAGATTCAAAGTTCAATCACACCTGAATTCATTACACGATTCTCATATCGAGCCTTTATTACATCATAATAAATTCGGCTGAAGGCCAACTCATGAGAAATAAACTAAATAAAGCTACGGAAGAGTAGACGAATAGTGAGTCCATCCGACTCCAAAGGGCAATCACCAAGCGTGGATCGTAGCCTCACTCCTGGTCAGGAAACTCCTCTACAACATAGGACGTTGCATTCGTGTAGGTCAGCATTTTTGAATATGCCGGCAAGTCATGAAGAGAGAACAACAATAAAAATTACTAACACTATATGCAATTTGGCTGTGGGGCTCTAAGTTTTAGTTTTTCCCTACAATAAATGACTTGTTAGCAATTACTACAAAATGTTGGTAGTTATTTAGATGGTTCCGCCAACCAATGTCTCATTCCAAATTATTAAATAACCCCTCAATTTATTTATTAAGTTCGGTGTTGAGATATCCGAAATACTCCAAGTTCTAGAGGCTCAAACTGTTCGTAACCGGGGACACGGCTAATCAATTATGTCTTCACTCTGCAGAGGTTTGTGCACTTTACCCGCAAGAATCGTTCCCTCCTTTTAAGTCTTTGCTCTGCCTAGTGTTTGAAGATGGGACGAACGAAATAGGGTCTTCCGAAGAGTTCCTCTGGGCCACTGCCGGTGCCCATCCAATCCTGCCGTTCTTCTACATCTTGTAGCACCGTCCGGCCAGAGTCACGCCTAGGGTCGACCAAGCCAGAGCCCATATAATGTCTTGCGGCTGCACAGGTAATCTTCCGGTCAATGTGGTATCCATCCGTCTCTTCCTGGTTGGGTGAAGCTTTCCGCAAGATGTCATGGCACTTCTCCATGCATCCCGACCATCCGCTGGTTTCTCCAGGGTGCCCATCAACCGTCCTCCACCCAGTAGTGAATTTTGAAGTCCATCTTGAGCTTGAAGTCATGGGGTTGCCATCATCATCTTGACTCTCACATCTCCCTTATGAATCACTCCACCAACCCCGTCTACAAAAGCATAGCAATCAACTACATCGTCCCGGGCATTGGTAACAAGGGGAATGGGTTCATCCTACCTCATGATACTACTCAAGAACATAACTTAAAATTCTCCTACTGCATGCATGGTGGGGAGGAATAAATCTAATGCAATAAAATCATAGGTATTGTAAAACATGATCAAATGACTTGCCTGGTTGGCGGTCTTCGAAAGCTAGCGACTCGTAATAGCAGGCCTCGCACTCCGAGAATTCTACCGAGTCAAACAATAGCACAAATAAGTATAGCACAATATAACATAACAGCAAGTTGAAGTAAAACACCCAAGCACTCAAACCAAAACCAAGGAAAACTTGAAGAAAAGCAAATCAAGGTTTTCACCACTTCAAGCATCAACTAAGAAATAGTTTTATCTAACTAAAACTTTTCTTAACAGAACCTAAACATGCATTTCTCTAACTAACATAAAGGAAAACATCATACAAACTAGGTGCAAAAAGAATCATATCAAAAGCTATTATAGAACTCCTATTATGCCTAGAAGAAAAACTAGCAATAAAAATAAAATAAATTTTTTTATTCTACTGTAAATAAAAGTTCATCTTCTGTAACTACAGAAACTAGTCTAACATAAATTATAACATAGGAAAAATAACATTATTTAATAACTAGAACAGTAGGAAAATGGTAGCTAGCTAAATATAACTAGAAAAACTAGATTTCGAAAAAAAACTAATTTTAATTAAATCTAAAAATAACCAAACAAGTTCCTACTGATAGGCATGGTCAAAACTAAGCAGTAGCAAAAAGAATCACTAAAAAAATATTATTCTAGCTCAATTTATGGTAGAAAAACTAATCTGACTAAAACTAATATAAAACTATTTTTATTAACTTAAACCTGGTTAAACCTATTTTCTGCAGAAACTACAAGAAATTTGTAAACTAACAGAAAAAGAATCAACTAAAATACTAAACAACCTAAAAGATATAGCTAAACAAAAACATAACTATTCTGATAAAACCAGAAAACAAATATAAAACCAAAAGAAAAAACAAAAGTTAATGGGCCTATCTAATGCTTAGGCGCAGAATAACTAAAACGTGCCCGTGGAATAGGAAAACCGACCGGTTCGATCTAAAAAGAATAAACCGTACTAAACCGGAAAATACCGAACTAATGTAATAAAAACCTAAACTTTCGCTAGATCTAAACTATAGATCGAACGGTGGTGGGCGGCTCTGGCGACTTACAGCGGTGGCGACAATGGCGACGGACGACGGCGGCTCGGGCGTAGACGGCGCAGTGGCTCCGGCGATCGGGGAGGAAGGAGAAGTGGTCGAGGCGGTGCGACAGAGCTGTCCGAGGTCGGTGGTTGAGTCAGAGTGGCTCAGGGATGACGGTGGCGGTCGGGGCGACGACAACGGCTTCCTGGTGAGCTTTTGCTCCAGCGAGCGGCGGTCGAGCTCGGGGCGACGGCTTCGGGGGTTCCTGGGCAGGTAGATGGTGTCAGGGAGGGGTGCAATGAAGAGGAGGTTCGGGCGATGGTGCTTGGGAGGGCAGGGGGTGCTCACCGGCGGCGGAAGTGGCGGTGAGATCCGAACGGAGAGGGCGATGACTGTGGTGGGTTTGGGGCATAGGGTTTAAGGGGATCGAGAGAGGATGAAGCTGGGTTTATATAGGACATAAACTTGGGCGAGGGGCGTCTCGGGATCACGATCCCGAGAGGATCGAAACCGCGGCGGTGTCGGGCATGCTCCGAGCGGCCTTGCATGAGTGAGAGGAAAGAGATGAGGGCGGGCTCGGGGCGTCAGCAAGAGATAGAGGGGGAAGGCGCGATGGGCGACCAAGGGCGAGGGGGTTTGGGTGCAGGCGCTGACTGGGCTGGCGGCCTGGCTGGCTGGGCTGCGGCTCGGGCGACTCGGCCTGCTGGCCTGGCGCCTGGCGGGCCAGTTTTTTTTGAAATAAACAGAGGAAGAAAATAAAATAAAGAAGAATATTTATATATTTTATATAGGACATATATATATATATATATATCAAAATTCTCAGGGGGATTTATCCTACAACCTGAACATGTTTCCAGGAGCAAAACACAAACTAAAAAAACATTTCCTGAAAATCCCAAATAAAATTCAAATTTGAATTCAAACTTTTTGGCAATATTTTTCTTCTGACATTTTTGGAGTGTCATGTTTACTCCTCTCATACTTTTGTTCAAGTATTTGTCAGGCATTTTTTGAAATAAATTTCAATTGCCACTCAGTTCAAATTCAAAAACACAGCTGCCTCTGAAAAAAATCGAATGCTACTCAATTTCAAACAATATGCATAGATGCCTAGATATAATTGTAAAACATTCCAAATGGGAAATTTGGGATGTTACAACTATTGTTCTACGACCATCGCTACCGCTTAGTGGTAAAGTAAAGTAATTACATGGAGTTAGTATTTCATACAATAAAGCGACAACCATAAGGCTCCTGCCAGTTGCCGATAACTTTTACAAAACATGATCATCTCATACAACAACATATATCACATCATGTCTTGACCATATCACATCGCAACATGCCCTGCAAAAACAAGTTAGACGTCCTCTACTTTGTAGTTGCAAGTTTTATGTGGCTACTACGGGCTTCTAGCAAGAACCGTTCTTACCTACAACACAAAAACCACAACGGTGATTTATTAAGTTTGCTTTTTTAACCTTCATAAGGACCGGCCGCAGTCAAATTCGATTCAACTAAAGTTGAAGAAACAGACACCCGCTAGCCACCTTTATGCAAAACTAGTTGCATGTCTGTTGGTGGAACCGGTCTCATGAATGTGGTCATGTAAGGTTGGTCCAGGCCGCTTCATCCAACAATACCGCCGAATCAAAATAATACATTGGTGGTAGCAAAGAGTGTCCCAGAGCTCAATGTTTTTGGTTGGTTTCTGTTGGTGGACCGCCTTAACAAACGTAACATGCTCAGCAGGAGACACTATAACATTGGGACCAACCTTGACTGTCTACTTTGTGGCGATCACGTGGAAGAAACCCTTGAGCACCTATTCTTTTGCTGCAATTTTAGCAAACAATGCTGGCTCAAGCTCAACATCACCTGGCCTGCCACGGGGGATCGGTTGCATATGATGAAACACCTAAAGATGATGAATCAGCGTAAAATGATCTTGGACATAATCCTGGTTGTCGCGTGGAGCCTATGGAAGGAAAGGAATAATAACTACTTTCGAAAGGTGGCCCCTTCGATTGAAAGTTGGCAAGTTAGATTAAAAAAAGACTTTGCCAACATTGCTTACAAACGGCCTGAAGATAAGAGACACCTTGTCTCTGCCATCCTAACTTCTGTTCCTTAATTAGCTTAACACCGTAGCTTTCTAGATATTCTTTTTAATAGTTTAGACCCCCCCCTTGTACATTTGTAACATACTCACCCATTTTTTGGGGGATTTAATATAACCATGTAGTAGGACGTGTTCCTACTGTCCAATTTTCAAAAAAAAGGAGAGGGAGAGGGAGAAGGAAAGGGGGGCCACGCCCCACCCCTTGTCCAATTCGTACTCCTCCCTGGTGGGGGTGTGTCAGCCCCTTGTGGGCTAGTTAGCCTCCCTCCTATGGCCCATATGGCGCATATCTTTCCCCAGGGGGTTCCGGTAACCCCTCCGGTACTCCAGTATGTACCTGATATGTAACGCCCCGGATACAACTTTCCATATTTGTAACTCTGACTCTTGCCATTTCCGCCTATGCGATTTATTATTTCCTCCATGGTTGGGTTTTTGTCTGTTGTTTTGCATTTTGTTCTTGTTATGCATCTTGTCTCATGTCATCATCTGCATTTCATCTGCATGTTTTTCAAAACTTGCAACCGTTCGGGTTCTGCCGGTTCTCTCCGTTGTCCGTTCGGAGTCCAGACACTCTCGCATGCGCCCGCGGCACCTTCGAAATATTATTTTATAAGTGGCATAAAAATGTTCTCGGAATGGGTTGCAACTTGTCGTGCGGTCTAATTATAGTGTAGACAGACTGCCTGCCAAGTTTCGTCGCATTCGGAGTCCGTTTGATAGCCCAACCCTCATCTTATAGCGGTACCGTTGCCGGTACCTTCGTCGGACGTTTTCGGTCTCCGGAAACAGTTGCCGGGCCGCATTTCTATTCTCTCCCCTCAGTCCAGACCCTCTCGTCATAGCCCACCTGCAGCCCACCTAACCCCCCCTCGCGTTCGGAACCGCCCGATCGAGATCGGAGGGCTCCAAAC
>NC_057810.1:413637496-413644125 GCF_018294505.1 Triticum aestivum
ATTTAAACCCCCCTCCTTCCAAATCTGGTCGCCCTAACCCCCTCCTCCTCCATTCCCGCGCCTCCACCTCGCTGCCGCCATGTGGCGCCACCCCAGTGGGCAGAACAATACCAAATCCATAATTTGCATATGGGGATTTTCCGGACTTGTTGTTTGTTGTTCCGGCCCCATTTAAACTTGCCTAAATAGTTAGTTTACTTATGTTTCACCTCTTGCCATGTTTAACAACATTTAACATGGTTGTGTACCTAAACGAGAGCGAACTAAATAACTCGAATGTGGTATTTTGTCAATATGCAACTCGTTGCATATTGAGCTCCATTTAACTTGTAGTATTGTTTGTCGCACTTTGCCATACCATGCCTCGTTAAACCGGACATGCATCATACTTGATTGTGCATCATGCCATGTTTATGCTTGTGCATTTACCATGTTGTTTGTTTCTTTCCGGTGTTGCTTCTTAGTTCCAGTAACGTTGCGTTCGTGAGGATTCGTTCGACTGCTCCCGTTCGTCTTCTTCATGGACTCGTTCTTCTTCCTTGCGGGATTTCAGGAAAGATGACCGCTACCCTGGATCTCACTACTATCATTGCTATGCTAGTTGCTTCGTTCTATCGCTTTTCTGCGCTACCTATCAGCTGTTTGTTGAGCCATCCCATGTTGCCATGAACCTCTAACCTTTGACACCTTTCCTATGCAAACCGTTGTTTGGCTATGTTACCGCTTTGCTCAGGCCCTCTTATAGCGTTGTTAGTTGCAGGTGAAGTTAAAGATTGCTCCATGGTGGACAGGATATGTTGGGATATCACAATATCTCTTATATTATTAATGCATCTATATATTTGGTAAAGGGTGGAAGGCTCGGCCTTATGCCTGGTGTTTTGTTCCACTCTTGCCGCCCTAGTTTCCGTCATACCGGTGTTATGTTCCCGGATTTTTGCGTTCCTTATGCGGTCGGGTGATTTATGGGACCCCCTCGATAGTTCGCTTTGAATAAAACTCCTCCAGCAAGGCCCAACCTTGGTTTTACCATTTGCCTCACCACCACCTACTTTTCCCTTGGGAGTAATTAACCCAAGGGTCATCTTTATTTTAGCCCCCCCGGGCCAGTGCTTGTCTAAGTGTTGGTCCGAACCGAGCAACCTGCGGGGCCACCTCGGGGCAACTCGAGGGCTGGTTTTACTCGTAGCTTGACTTATCCGGTGTTGCCCTGAGAACGAGATATGTGCAGCTCCTATTGGGATTGTAGGCGCATCGGGCAGCTTTGCTGGTCTTGTTTTACCATTGTCGAAATGTCTTGTAAACCGAGATTCCGAGTCTGATCGGGTCTTCCTGGGAGAAGGTCTATTCCTTCGTTGATCGCGAGAGCTTGTCATGGGCTAAGTTGGGACACCCCTGCAGGGTATAATCTTTCGAAAGTCGTGCCTGCGGTTATAGGCAGATGGGAATTTTTTAATGTCCGGTTGTAGATAACTTGACACCAGATCCGAATTAAAACGCATCAACCGCATGTGTGGCCGTGATGATCTCTTCTCGGCGGAGTCCGGGAAGTGAACACGGTCTTTGGGTTATGTTTGACGTAAGTAGGAGTTCAGGATCACTTCTTGATCATTGCTAGCTTCACGACCGTTCCGCTTGCTCTCTTCTCGCTCTTATTTGCGTATGTTAGCCACCATATATGCTTAGTCGCTGTTGCAGCCTCACCACTTTACCCCTTCCTTTCCCTTTAAGCTTTGCTAGTCTTGATACCATGGTAATGGGATTGCTGAGTCCTCGTGGCTCACAGATCACTACAACAACAGTTGCAGGTACGGGTTATGCGATGATCATGAAGCGAGAGCAATGCTTGCTTGCGTTGAGTTCTTCTTCTGCTTCTTCTTCGATTAGGGGATAGGTTCCAGGTCGGCAGCCTGGGCTAGTAGGGTGGATGTCGTTTGAGTTTCTGTTTGTGATTCATCCGTAGTCGGATGTTGATCTTATGTATGATGATGTTGTATTCGTGTGGCATTGTATGCCTTATGTATGTATCCCCATCTATTATGTAATGTTGATGTAATGATATCCACCTTGCAAAAGCATTTCAAGATGCGGGTCTATCCTTGGTGGGACCTTCGAGTTCCTTTTGGATAGGGTCGCATATTGGGCGTGACAAGTTTGTAATCAGAGCCTCGACCGACCTTAGGAGCCCCCTTGATTGTTGGCCGTTGTTGAGTCTAGAAGAAAACTATTTTGAGTCTTAGGATTATATATATCAGAGAGTAGGATTCTTTTACTCCTCAGCCCCCTTCGTCGCTCTGGTGAGGTCTCCTGACGTAGATGTTTTGACTTTCCTCTCCTCAAATTTCACTAAATTTTTTTAGGATCATGCGGGTATCTTGGAATCGTTCTGATGGTTTTGTGACGAGAACATTGTTCTTGGTGCCTCCTGTCTATTATGTGGCTTTGACCCGGGGAGTCGAGCTCTGAGGTGTTGTCGTCACAATTTTATCGTTGCAGTTCTGGAATACCTGAGTTTTGCCGACATCGAAAATCTCTTTTATGCAGTTGTTGGTGAGATAACCTCGACGTCACCCAGTACTGGGGAGTTCAGGAGTATTGCCATAACTCGTATAACGGATGCTTTTCGAAGGTTGAGGTACACGATTTCCGAAGGTTTCTTGGTTATGTGTTAATGGATGGATACAGCTTGGATGTACGTATTGTTAGTTCGGGTGAGATATATTGCTTCCCCTGTATCCCCAACACCAGATTGCATAACCAGAAAGTTTCGGGAGTTTTATAGGTGGGAATTCAAGTAGCTCCTAGAATATCTTTTCGACAGATGCATGATATGAGATTGGGGTTCGACATCTAGTGGTCCTCCTTTCCACGGTCGTTTTTACAGTGGTCTCGTTGTGTCTTAAAGAACCCTTGGCTATGCTGGTTCGGGGACACTTCGTATGTCATGTGCACTGCCTTGTACATGATGGTTCTGTACAATCGAGCCCGTGTGGGCCCCACCACGAAAACTTCGGACGAAATCTCTATCATATGTTTGTTTCGGCTTATTCTGCAAGCCAAATCCTTTGTTTTGTTTTGAGTTGTGGTATTCGAGTTGCTTCAATGTCAAGTGTTGATTCCATACCTTTCCTAAGCGGCGTTCTCATATTTATATGGGAGTGGTAATCCTTCTTGATCATCGAGATTGTCATCCCAATTCTTTCCAACCGACATGCTTCTCTTCAAGGGATTCGATCATTTCAACATCCGCAAGATCAATTCTAAGTTTTCTCAATGGTGTTTGTTTCATCCATCCCAAGTTGTCTTTGTTTTGCCTCCCTCCCACCCTTTTTTCTTCAAGGACCCAGATTTCTTAATCAAGTATCAATTTATTCATGTGAAGTCTCATTCACTCTTTTCAATCAATGTTTTGATCCGGCGATCCCTCGTGAAGATGCTCACGAGCTTCAAGTTCATCATCCTTCGTTCTTTTTCTTCTCCGGTGGATTTAATTCAAGCTTTCGGTGTTGATCATATTCTTTTCCTCGTGTCAAATGCTTTCTCATGCCGGTGCACCTCTCAATCACTCACTTCTCGCTATTCATTTGTTCTGGAGTGCTGAAGATATCTCAGAAGACTTGTGTTTCCATTCTTAATCCGTTCAAGATATTTCGAGGGTGTTATCTCATTCAAGTCATTTAATTCAACCGGTGCAATCCCCCCTTTCAATCAATTGTTCAATGGTGTATCTTTTTAGCGGGCCCTAACCCACAGGTCTTTTCCCAGGATCTTACCTGACTCTTCTAATTTTCCTCGAGCCATTCCCAAATTCTTTTCCAAGTTTGACGTAAGAATGAATTCTCATCAGTCACATGCCTTTTCCAAGATCGATTTCAAATCATTTCATTGTTGGCTCAATCTCTTCACTTGTCATCATACCGGAGTATCTCAGTAATTTTGCTGGTGTTCCTCGTCGTCATTCTCAACATTTGAAGACCGAAGAAGAGTTTCTCTTAAATCTTGCTCCATTCTCTTCAAGATTCATGGTTCTAGCTTCATGCTATCCTCATAATTGTTTTGATTGTGACAATTCTTTTCTTACCATCCGGAGCATTTCATGTGTTGTTTTCATTTCTTTCCTCCGAAGGCCATCATGTCATAATTCTTCATTCTCAGCCTTGAGCTCTCGTTATCCAAATCTTACCGGTGCATTGCTCAAGTATTCTCTAATCAGCTCGTGATCTCTTCGTTCTCTTGTATAAAATTCCCTCAAGTATCTTCATTCGTTCTCTAATTCTTACCGGTGATTCACCCCTTTCCTTCTTTCATTTTCAATTCTTACGGTGGTTCCTTCAAGATTTCTCTTCCTTCGTTATCATTTTAATCCATTCGTTCCTTCAATTCCACCGGTGGTTCGTTGAATACCTTCTCAAGTTTATGCTATATCTCTCTTAATTCTTTCTACGAGAATAAGTAGTATGCCAAATCCATTGCTTGTCATCATTTTAATTTGGTGAAGGATACGCATGACATAATTCTTATTCTTGTTTCATCCAAGTGATTAATTCCTTCTTCTGGAGATTGTTCATGATGAAGTAATTCTCGGTTCTAGTATTCATTTTTTCGTTTCCGGAGTTCCAAGTTTTCTCGGTTATATCGTCGCAAAGCTCCATCTAAATCATCACAAGGCTTCACCTTGTGTTTTCAACTTCTCTTTCTTTCTATCATCCTTTTATTACCGGAGTTCTTCATGGAGTCTCTACATGATGGTTCATCAAGGATTTCTTTCATTCTCATTTTGGTTCTTCAAGATTTCTCTCGGAGCTAAGATCCGCCAAGCTATACTCAAAAGTAAACATGATGCTCAACACATGTTTTGTTTTGGGGAGTTCAAGCATTCTTCATCTTGCATTCCGAAGTGCAATCCTTTCTACCTTATCCTTTGAGGCGGTGTTATGTCACTCTTGACAATTTCCTTCATGTTTCATGATTCATATGTTGTCAAGAATGAGGTATTTTAAATCCATCATTTTCTCTTTGTTCAAGAGATCTTTTCGACCAATCAACTTCTTCTTTGGAGTTATCTTGGTATAGATTTCACCTAAAGCCTTCCCTAAGGAATGTTGCTATTGTGGTGCTTATCAATGATCCAAGCTTTCTCCATATCCTTCTCGGTGAAAGAGGTTTTTCATCTCTTCATTGTTCTCAAGCAAGCAATTGTTTCCGTTAGTGGCCGGTTGTCACCTCATAATTTTGGGATGTTTTCCATAAGCCCACTACAAGGTTATTCTTTTCGTTGTTGGTTTTCCAACAACTCCGTTCAATCCTTCTTTGCAAGGATGCTTTCCAAGTTCATTTGCGACAGAAATTGTCATTTTCTTCTCCGCCCCTTTATCCCAACAATCTAGCTTATATTCTTTCGTTCCGAAGGCATTGTGATGTTGCTCTTTTCACTCATCATCTTTCTTTGGCAAGATCATGTTCTTCTCCTTGCTTCTCCATTTAACCGGAGTGTGGTGTCATCTCTTCAAGTTCTTTTAATATTATGAAGTTTTGCCTATCGTTTCAATCGGAGTGCTGTCTGAAATCTTTTCTTACCCCCTTGTGCCATTTTTTTCAATAGTTCTGGAGGTAGTGTGTTGTTGATCTCATCAAGTACCCTCTCATCTTGTTAAGTTCATGTTCAATTCCCTCCATTTATAGTCGGAGTGCTATCAAAATTATATCATTCTTATTCATTATTATCTCGTTTCAACCAGAGTGGTTTCAATTCCTTCTTGTCCATTGTGCTCGTCATTCATGTCTTGGCAACCTTCAAGTTCTCGTAATGTTCCTTGGTCCTCTTTTCTAACAGACTGTTTGCAATCTTGGCCATCTCCGTTGTTTTCTTTCTTCATTTTGCTCAACCTCTCAAGGTTCATGGTTTCACTCGTTTGTCGAAGAAGCAACTTAGTTTTACCTCTTATCTTCCTCTTTCTTTTCCCTTCGGTGCCATCCTAGATCTCGGAACGAGATCCTCTGTAGTGGTGGAGTGTTGTAACGCCCCGGATACAACTTTCCATATTCGTAACTCCGACTCTTGCCATTTCCGGCTATGTGATTTATTATTTCCTCCGTGGTTGGGTTTTTGTCTGTTGTTTTGCATTTTGTTCTTGTTATGCATCTTGTCTCATGTCATCATCTGCATTTCATCTGCATGTTTTTCAAAACTTGCATCCGTTCGGGTTCCGCCGGTTCTCTCCGTTGTCCGTTCGGAGTCCAGACACTCTCGCACGCGCCCGCGACACCTCCAAAATATTATTTTATAAGTGGTATAAAAATATTCTCGGAATGGGTTGCAACTTGTCGTGCGGTCTTATTATAGTGTAGACAGACTGCCTGCCAAGTTTCGTCGCATTGGGAGTCCGTTTGATAGCCCAACCCTCATCTTATAGCGGTACCGTTGCCGGTACCTTCGTCAGACGTTTTTGGTATGCGGAAACAGTTGCCGGGCCGCATTTCTATTCTCTCCCCTCAGTCCAGACCCTCTCGTCACAGCCCACCTGCAGTCCACCTAACCCCCCTCGCGTCCGGAACCGCCCGATCGAGATCGGAGGGCTCCAAAAACCCCCCAAAAACTAAACCCTAGCCCCCCTTTCCTATTTAAACCC